>NC_057797.1:470517586-470693135 GCF_018294505.1 Triticum aestivum | reverse complement strand
TCTCCGGCGATCCCCATGCCACCGCCCCGGACATCCCTCTAGGCCCCCCTCGTGCCGAGCTTTTTCTCCGGCAATCCCCATGCCACTGCCCCGCCAATGCCCCGCCACTGCCGGCGACCACCGCCCCCATCCTGAACCCTAAGATAGATAGTGGGGTACCTCTCCGGCGAGCCCCTCCTCCCCGCTGCGGCTGGTTCTTCCTTCACCCCGGCGGCATCGGAGTGAAGTGTAGCTAAATCGGAGCAGCATCACAAGCAAGAGCAACAGCGAGAGCAGCAGCACGAGCAAGAGCAATAGCAAGAGCAATAGCAAGAGCAGACCAGGCAGGGGACCGAGAGCAAGAGCAGAGCAGAGCAGTAGCGCGAGCGAGAGCTAAAGCAGCAGCAGGTCCTACTAATGTGGACGTCGGCGCCGAGGGAGCGACGCTGTGGAGGAAGTGGCCGGCGACGCCGCCGTGGATGGAGCCGCACCATGTCGACTCGGGACCGAGCGCCGGCAGCACCGTGAGATCGAATCAAGAAGAAAATGCGGCGATTAGTGTACAACCTCTTTGGTGGCACCGATTAGGCCGCAGCTTCATCCGAGGAAACAATGATGATGATGCTCTTCTGGTGGTGCAAGTGAAGACGGCAGTGTGGGAATGGAGGTGGCGCGAAAGACGAGGGGAACGTCGGGGCAGCTCCTTGGAGGTGGAGGACAGGGTGGCTGAACCGGCAGGACGATGAGATCGACGATGGATCCTCATCCGGTACGGTGGATGAGGGACGTCGAGGTGTTGCTGTGGACGACATCGTCGGGGAAGAGGCTCCGGCTGGGTGGCGGACGGAGCATGGTGTGGGGTTTCTTCGCGGGTTTTCGCGGCCTCGGTGTATGAATGGGCGGGCGGATGGGATGGCAGTGGGGAACCATGGCTTAGAGACGCGCTTGTCTGAAATGCGGGGTAAGTTACAAAAGTACCCCCATCGATTTGAGGCGGTTCTTTCGGTTCAGGGGTACCACGGGCATTTTGTGTGTCGGGATTTCACAGGAGGTGGGAGTTTTCGCGCGCGTTGTAATTTCGGAATAGCAAGGCGCTGGTTGAGATGGAGGGAGTTGTCGGAGCACAACAAGACAAAGATATATGCTAAATATTTTGGGCTAACAAGGCGTGGGTTGAAATTTTCGGACAAGCCTAACGTGTACTGTACCAAATCAATGCGCCCTACAAATGTCATTCAAAACTTTGAATTCATGTTATGTTCAATTAAAATATTTCGCTACCTGTATAATGCATGCAACCTACTACTCAAATGAACGTTTTAGTGCATTTCAAACGTATATACTACCGCTTCAATATGAACTAAATTTGTATTCGTTTCTCTATTTGAATAAGATCTACAATAATGATTGTTGTGAAGTCAAAGCATTTGAATCCATTTCTCTGTTTTAATAAGATCTACAATCATCATTATTGTCAAGTTAAACCATCATTTGTGTATTATCTTCACAGCACACCACATGATTAGTCTCGAGTTACATATGAACTATGTGTACTATATGAACTCAAACTAGATTTTTTGAATCCACTTTATTTTGATTTCAAATCACATTACATTTCTAGCTCTAGCTAGATCTTCATAATCTAAACCATGTCTCATATGTACAATGTGTTTATCACATTATGTATGGTGCCCCGCCCCCTACGCCTACAAGTATTTAGATGTGAGTTGCAAACACCACACATTACCACAAATTCAAATAAAATGTGAGAATGTTCGATATATAGTATTGTTTAGATTGTTCGATATTTAGTTGTAAGCTGCAAATGCCACACATTATCACAAATTCAAATAAAATGTGAGATTGTTTGATGTATAGTATGGTTTAGATTGTTCGGCATTTAGCTGTGAGTTGCAAACGCCATGCATTATCACATTATGGTATAACATGTGCACAGCACGTGTATCACCGCTATATTCATGCATGCAATGTTTAAAACACTATGATCTCCTATTCAAATATATGAATCCGCTTTCATATCAAATTATGATCTTTGTTAGTCTCTTACACCCACACAATCCTCTAAACTTTGTAGCTACCACTAACTTTCTCTCGTGCATGCACACGCCCTCCTCGCCCTCCCCCTCCCTCAGCATTCTATCCACCGAGCACATTCATTTTTTTGTTTAGGTCGTTCTCCCAGAGTCTCCACAACTCCTTTCCGACACACACCGATCGATAAACCTCTCCAGCGATGCCTGCCTACAACATACAAACACACCTTCAATCTCCTCCTTTATGTGTCCTTGCCTCGTGTCTCTCATACGGTCAGACACACGTGTAAACTCTCGCCCCTCTTTTCATCGCTCTCACAACCGCACACTCCTCCTCCTATCTAGCTAGTAGTTGGGACTCTCGCACTACCTCCTAGCTCCATTCCCTCTGTCTATCCGTCTCGCTGGGCCTTATTTGCCTCTAACAAATGGACGTACACCGACCGATCTCTCGCTATACATATAGCTAGCTAGGTCCTTATAACTCGTTTTTACCCACACATCAATCGATCTACCTCATTAGTTGTGTCTCTCCCTTCCTCCGACAAACAACAATTGATCTACCGATCTAGTTAGGTTTGCTTACCAAACACATGGTTCCCCTTCATCATGCATGGATGCATCCCGACAGATCTATCACGCACAGGCACACACAGAAACACATCCCCACTCTTATTGATAACATTGCAGTTCCACCCTCAGTTTGTCTAGTAGGCCTCTCCCACCATCTTTGAGAAGCAACTCCATCACCCATCCAACACTCTACCCCTCTCCCTCCCTCCCTCTCTCTTTGTCCCATCCTATTTCCCGTCCTTCAGTTGTATGGATGTCAACCGATCTCCCTCAAGACATAGATGGGTCTCTCCTTCTCAACACATATACGAGTCGTTCTACCTCTATAGTTAGGCATCTGCCTACCCCTCCCCCCAACCCCTCCCCCACACACACTGATACATCGAGCGCTCTAGTCATGTCTCACTGCCACACACAAACTTGACCTGTGCCCTTTGACGTTCTGGTAGCTAGGCCAGTCGCCCTATATCTTTGACATGCACACACACACACAATTTCGATGGCTCTCTTCATCGATCTTGCACCCACCAACTTGATCCTCTCTTCGACTCTATCGATATCTATGACCCCTCCCTCTCTTCTCGTGGATCTCCCAACCCTCTATATATGATATGGATAGGCCTCCATTTCACACACATTGCATGGAAAATTTTGTTTGAGATTTCATCGACACATATTCCCACAAATACATTCACGAAATCAACCTCCCCCCGCCCAAAACAAAAAACACTCACGAACGCACAAGCCATTTGTCTAGGTTTGTATCTCTCACACACACCCACGCAGGTGGGGGGCGTGCATGAAGAGAAGAGGTGCACGCACGGCGCACGTACTCCCGTCTCTTTCCCAACCACACCCGTGTGGGTACACGGTGGAGCTCATTTCTGTACGAAAAGGCAGCCCACGTGGTAATTTGACACGTGTACTGGTTGTCCACTAGATGGAGGGAGGATCGTCTACCACGGGTGAACAAACAAATTGTGACTTGACGCGTTATGTTAAAAAAGAGGCAAACCATGTGGGGCCTACCTTAGAGGCAAGGCTCTATACACTAGAGTACTTTTGATGTGTCCCGCTAACTCGCAGAACAAGGAGAAGCTTGCTTAGGGATACGTCTCCGTCGTATCTACTTTTCCAAACACTTTTGCCCTTGTTTTGGACTCTAACTTGTATGATTTGAATGGAACTAACCCAAACTGACGCTGCTTTCAGCAGAATTGCCATGATGTTGTTTTATGTGCAGAAAACAAATATTCTTGGAATGACTTGAAACTCCACGGAACATCTTAGAAAAAACAATAAAAAATCCTCGCGATGAAGACCAGGGGGCCCACACCCTTCTAACGAGGGTGGGGGCGCCCCCCCTAGGGCGTGCACCCTACCTCGTGGGCCCCCTATTGCGTCTCCGACTCCAACTCCAACTCTATATATTTGCTTTCGGAGAGAAAAAAATCATAGAGAAGAAATCATTGCGTTTTACGATACAGAGCCGCCGCCAAGCCCTAAAACCTCTCGGGAGGGCTGATCTGGAGTCCGTTCGGGGCTTCGGAGAGGGGGATTCGTCGCCGTGGTCATCATCAACCATCCTCCATCACCAATTTCATGATGCTCACCGTCGTGCGTGAGTAATTCCATCGTAGGCTTGCTGGACGGTGATGGTTTGGATGAGATTTATCATGTAATCGAGTTAGTTTTGTTAGGGTTTGATCCCTAGTATCCATTATGTTCTGAGATTGATGTTGCTATGACTTTGCTATGCTTAATGCTTGTCACTAGGGCCCGAGTGCCATGATTTCAGATCTGAACCTATTATGTTTTCATGAATATATGTGAGTTCTTGATCCAATCTTGCAAGTCTATAGTCACCTACTATGTGTTATGATCCGGCAACCCCGAAGTGACAATAATCGGGACCACTCCTGGTGATGACCATAGTTTGAGGAGTTCATGTATTCACTATGTGCTAATGCTTTGTTCCGGTTCTCTATTAAAAGGAGGCCTTAATATCCCTTAGTTTCCAATAGGACCCCGCTGCCACGGGAGGGTAGGACAAAAGATGTCATGCAAGTTCTTTTCCATAAGCACATATGACTATATACGGAATACATGCCTACATTACATTGATGAATTGGAGCTAGTTCTGTATCACCCTATGTTATGACTGTTACATGATGAACCGCATCCGTCATAATTATCCATCACTGATCCGGTGCCTACGAGTTTTCCATATACTGGTTCTCGCTTATTTACTTTCCCGCTCCTACTGTTACAATCACTACAAAATACCAAAAACATTACTTTTGCTGTCTTTACTTTTGTTGCCGCTACCACCACTATCATATTACTTTGCTACTAAACACTTTGCTGCAGATACTAAGTTTCCAGGTATGGTTTAATTGACAACTTAGCTGCTAATACTTGAGAATATTCTTTGGCTCCCCTTGTGTCGAATCAATAAATTTGGGTTGAATACTCTACCCTCGAAAGCTTTTGCGATCCCCTATACTTGTGGGTTATCAAGACTAATTTCTGGCGCCGTTGCTGGGGAGCATAACTCTATTCTTTGAATCACTTGGGATTTATATCTGTTGGACACTATGAAGAACTTGGGAGATCCAAAAACCAAGATCTATCCCTCAACTACGAGGGGAGGTAAGGAACTGCCATCTAGCTCTGCACTTGATTCACCTTCTGTTATGAGTAAGTTTGTGACACCTACATCTGCTTCTGCTATTCGTTCTGATATGTCGCTTGTTATTGGTGATGCCACTTCTGCTATGCATGATACTTATGATGAAACTGCTTCTATGCCTGATACTATTGTGCCCCTTGGTCAATTTCTTGATGAAAAAATTGCTAGGGCTAGAGAAAAAGAAATTATTGAATCTGAATACGATGATGATAGTGATGATGAAAATATGCCTGTTATTCCTGAGGGCTATCTTTTTGATATGGAATCTTCTGCCTCTATTTTAGCTTGCAAAGATAGATATGAGCTTAAGAGGTTATTAGTTAAATGGAACAAAGAATCACTTAGAGATAGAATGAAACCCGACCCTGCTTTTGCTACTTCACCTATATGTGTTCCTGATAAGGATTATGAATTCTCTGTTGATCATGATATAATTACTTTGGTGGAATCTGATCCATTTTATGGCTATGAATCTGAAACTGTTGTGGCACATCTTACTAAGTTAAATGATATAGCTGCCCTGTTCACTAATGATGAGAGATCGCGTTACTTCTATATACTCAAAATATTTTCGTTCTCATTAAAGGGTGATGCTAAGATATGGTTTAATTCTCTTGATCCTGGTTGTGTGCATAGTCCCCAGGATATGATTTATTACTTCTCTGCTAAATATTTCCCTGCTCATAAGAAACAAGCTGCTTTGAGGGAAATATACAACTTCGTGCAAATTAAACAAGAGTCTCCCACAAGCTTGGGGGAGGCTTCTCAAGTTACTTAATGCTTTGCCTGATCATCCTCTTAAGAAACCTGTAATACTTGATATCTTTTATAATGGACTAACCGATGCTTCCAGAGATTACCTGGATAGTTGTGCTGGTTCTCTTTTCAGGGAAAGAACACCGGATGAAGCTGAAATCTTATTGAATAATATGTTGACAAATGAAAATAATTGGGCACCTCCTGAGCCAGCTCCTGCTCCAATTAATGAGCCTATTCTTAAACCAACTCCGAAGAAGAGAGGTGTTTTATTTCTCAGTCCCAAAGATATGCAAGAGGCAAAGAAATCTATGAAAGAAAAAAGTATTAAAGCTGAAGACGTTAAGAATTTACCTCCTATTGAAGAAATACATGGTCTTAATTCACCGCCTGTTGAAGAAACATATGATCTTAATTATTTATTTACTATAGAACCTCCTGATCCCGATATCCCGACACAGGTAGTAAAGGTAAATTCTCTCTATAGATATGATAAAGCTGAAATTACTCCTACTAAAATTGCTAGTCAGTGCTTGGATGAGTTTGATAACTTTATGTTTAAGCAAGACGACTTCAATGGTTATTTTGGTAGACAACTAAAAGAAAATGCTTATATGATTAGATGCTTGCATGATTATATGGCTAATATTAAAGGTGAACTTAAACTTGTTAGCAAACATGCTTCTATGGTTACCACTCAAGTAGAACAAGTACTTAAGGATCAAAAAGAAGTGCTTAATGAAATGAATAGTAAGAAAAATGATTATGCTGTTAGAGTGGCTACTAGAACTGGTAGAATGACTCAGGAACCTTTGTATCCTGAAGGCCACCCTAAGAGAATCGAGCAAGATTCTCAAAGAAATAATATTGATGTTCCTAGTTCTTCTAAGAAGAAGAAGAAGAAGAATGATAGAACTGTGCAAACTTCTAGTGAACCTATTGCTGAACCACCTGATAATCCAAATGATATTTATTTGTCTGATGCTGAAACACAATCTGGTAATGAACATGAACCTGGTAAAAATATTAATGATGATGTTCATGATGATGCTCAACCTAGTAATGATAATGATGTAGAAATTAAACCTGTTGTTGATCTTGATAACCCACAATCAAAGAATCAACGTTATGATAAAAGAGACTTTGTTGCTAGGAAACATGGTAAAGAAAGGGAACCTTGGGTTCAGAAACCCATGCCTTTTCCTCCGAAACCATCCAAGAAAAAGGATGATGAGGATTTTGAGCGCTCTATTGAAATGATTAGGCCTATCTTTTTGCGTATGAGATTAACTGATGTGCTCAAAACAAATCCTTATGCTAAATATATGAAGGATATCATTACTAATAAAAGAAAGATACCGGAAGCTGAGATTTCCACCATGCTTGCTAATTATACTTTTAGGGTTTTTATCACTTATGCCATCGGTTGTGTCCCACTACTCAGTTTTGCCACCAGGAATTTCAACTGCTCAAAAATGCCATCGCTTCGTTAGACACATGCTCAAAAATGCCACTAGGCATCATTATTGTGATCTCAAATCTCTTTTTCCATGTCATAATGACATAAATATCTTTGGATCAACATGTCAGCTCTCCCTCTATCTCACTACAATAAAGTGTGGGGTCCACTTGATCCCAACGGCATTCTTATTTTCCTGTAGAATTATTCGCTTGGTTACTCCTGATAAGTGGGGCCACACTTATCATTCCAGGTTTATTTTTTTTCATATAACATGGTCAATGGGTTTGATGTGAAAATAACAACGTCTAATGGCATTTTTTAGCAAACATCTAACGAAACAATGGAATTTTTTAGATATCTAATGGCATTTTTGAGCAAGCATCTCACGGTTCAATGGCATTTTGAGTATGTGTAACTTGTAATGGCAAAACTGAGTAGTGAGACACAACTAGTGGCATAAATGATAAAACCCATACTTTTAAGGGTGGAATACCAAAGAAACTTGGAGACCCCGGAGTACCTACTATACCTTGCTCCATTAAAAGAAATTATATTAAAACTGCTTTATGTGATCTTGGAGCTGGTGTTAGTGTTATGCCTCTCTCTTTATATCATAGACTTGACTTGAATAAGCTGACACCTACTGAAATATCTTTGCAAATGGATGATAAATCAACTTCTATACCTGTCGGTATTTGTGAGGATGTGCCTGTTGTAGTTGCAAACGTTACTATTTTAACGGACTTTGTTATACTTGATATTCCCGAGGATGATAGTATGTCTATTATTCTTGGAAGACCTTTTCTTAATACTGCAGGGGCTGTTATTGATTGCAACAAAGGCAATGTCACTTTTCATGTTAATGGTAATGAGCATACGGTACACTTTCCGAGGAAACAACCTCAAGTTAGTATCAACTCTATTGGAAAAATTCCATCGATTATATTTAGAGGTTTTGAATTTCCTCTTCCTACTGTCAAGAAGAAATATGATATTCTTATTATTGGGGACATGCATATCCCCATTGAGCTAACTTAGTGTTATTCGAAATTTCTCCGGCTTCATGATTATCGGAATAAGTTTATTAACAAGACTTGATCAACCTTGTTAGTGGATTCTTTTTGATGAGCATGAGATGGATAAAACTAGAAGCACAACCTTCGGTACTCTCTCTATATTTTCTGTTAATTAGTAGAAATAAAGTAAAAAATAGTATTTTTCTGTCTGTTTCCTGACTTATCAGTGCAATATAAAAATATCCCAAAAATAAAAGTCCTCAGAATGCCATGCCAATTTAATATGATTTTTTCAGCAATATTTGACGATTTACTGTGCAAAAATTACCGCGGGAGGAGCTGCCACCTGGTCACGAGGGTGGTGGGCGCGCCCCCTGCCTCATGGGCCCACGGTGGCCCTCCTCCACTTATCCCAGCACCCATCTTCTTCCTCTGTCTCACACAAACCCGAAAAACCAACTCAAGCATGAGTTCCAGCCACTTTTGCTGTGATTTTCGATCTCCTTTCTCAAAGCACCTCTCGCAAAACTGCTTGGGGAGATTGTTCCTTGGTATGTGACTCCTCCATTGGTCCAATTAGTTTTTGTTCTAGTGCTTTATTCTTTGCAAATTTGTGCTGCATAGGTGACCATGTTCTTGAGCTTGCATGTAAAATTTATATGGTTCTAAGTAGTTCTAATGCTTGATATAGGCTCTAGGCACTTGTAGGAGTAGTTGCTATCAACATTATTGAGTTTGGTTTACTTTTATTTTGAAGTTACTAAAAATTTCAGATTTTTTCAGAGAAAAACAATATGCTTAGGAAGATGTTCCAAGGTGGTTCTTCTAAGAAGCAAGGACCCAGGATTGCTATGCGCAATGCTGACGAGGATCCACCAAGAGACGCCCCAGTACGGCCTTGCGAATGGCTGTCGGAAAATTTTATGGACCGTGCGGGAATTAAAGAAGAATTCAAAGCATATTTGTGCAATGCCGGTCTTGAGGATTTTGAGGCTAACAAATGCCCCCAGTATCATGATCTCACAAGTTCATTTGTGAGGAGGTTTGAGTATTCATCTTCGCGTAATTCTCCTTTAGTCATGTTTGATCTTTATGACAAATCTTATACCATGGACTTAGAGGATTTCACTTCTGCTTGCAAACTTCCATCATGGGGTGGTGTTAGGGATCCCCCTAAATCTGAATTTAGAAACTTTCTTGCTAGTATAACTGTGGGGGAATCTAGAGATATAACGCAGGCTACCATAGGGAGCATTCACTTTCCTGCTATACATTATTTTTCTCTCTTCATCGGTAGATGCATAAATGCTAAGGATGAAGCATGTCACATGTGTGTCCCTGATCTTAGCATTCTTAGGAGTGTTGTGTTAGGAGACCAATCTTATCATATGGGAGCCATTGTAGCTCGTAGGTTGCATCATAATAGACATAATGGAGATTTCTTTGGAGGAATTTATGCAACCCGCTTAGCTCATTTTCTTGAGATAGACATTCGCGAGGGTGATATGGAGTTGCCTCCTGCATATTTAGATTATAACTCTATGGCTTCGCACCAGTTTGTCGAGAGGCCTGAATCACCTCTCTTATATCGTTTAATTTTTTATAAACGACGAGTTTTTCGTATTACTCTCCCTGCTCCTGCCTTCTTTGATTCACAGACAAAAGGAAGATATGTTATTACCAGAGAGGAGGCAGAAGAGTACGAGAGGAGAGCAGAGGCAGCTCGACTCCACGCTGCAGCACAGCAGGCGATAACCGCTGCACATCAGTACGACCCCAACAACTATTATTATGGATATCCGCCAGGCCAGCCGTGGCCATAGACCAACTTAGGCCAAAAGCCTAAGCTTAGGGGAGTATGTATTTCTCACCGACATTACATTTATGTTCACACACACTCATTGCTAGATGTCGGTGCTCATACTTTTTCACTGTGATATCCATGCTAGTTTATTTTCTTTTCCTGCTTTCTTCTTGTGTGTTTGTTAAACCTTAAGAAAAAACCAAAAAAATTAGTAGTAGTTTATTTTTTTTCTGTATTAGTAATAATTAAAAAGAAAACCCAAAAATATTTCATGTTCTTCTTTTTGCTTGTTGGGAGCTTTCCCATGTAAATAGTTTCATTTCTTTTCTTTGGGGGTCAGTAGGAGAAGACCATAATTAAATTGTTGAAGTGGCTCTTATATGCATTATTGTTGATTTAACCAAGAGCCCATATTGCCTTGTCTTCTCCTGTTTATTCAATGCTCGCAGATTCCATCTTAGTCCAATGCACATACACTCTTATTATTATTCACACCGTTCGGTCATGCAAGTGAAAGGCAATTATGATGATATATGATGGACTGACTGAGATGAGAAAAGCTGGTATGAACTCGACCTTTTTTGTTTTTGTAAATATGATGAGTCCCTCGTTCTTGATTCAGCTTATTATGAATAAACATGTTTGCAATGACAATTAGAGATCATAGTTGCTTGTGCCATGCTTGATTAGCTATGATTTATAATGATTTACCTTGTGTGCTAACATGCTATTGAGATGATTATGATGTGGTATGATGGGGTGGTATCCTCCTTTGAATGATATTTCACGCATGTAGTTGAAACAAAATCAACATAGCCTTCACGATATTTATGTTCATGGTGGATTATATCCTACTCATGCTTGCATCCAATGTTTATTAATTTTAATGCATGTACATGGCTGTTGTCGCTCTCTAGTTGGTCACTTCCCAGTCTTTTGCTAGCCTTCACTTGTACTAAGCGGGAATACTGCTTGTGCATCCAATCCCTTAAACCCCAAAGTTATTCCATATGAGTCCACTATACCTTCCTATATGCAGTATCTACCTACCGTTCCAAGTAAATTTGTATGTGCCAAACTCTAAACCTTCAAATAAACATTCTGTTTTGTATGCTCGAATAGCTCATGTATCAACCATGGATTTCCTTATCTTCCGTGTTAGGCGGGTTATTCTCAAGAGGAGTGGACTCCGCTCCTCACTCACGAGAAAATGGCTGGTCACCGAGATGCCCAGTCCCATGCTTTATGCAAACCAAATCAAAATTAATTACAAACAAAACTCCCCCTGGGACCTGATGTATGTTGGAGGCACTCGTTGTTTCGAGCAAGCCATGGATTGATGCCTGTTGGTGGAGGGGGAGTATAAACTTTACCATTCTGTTTGGGAACCGCCTATAATGTGTTTAGCATGGAAGATATCGCCATCTCTTAGTTGTTACGTTGACAATGAAAGTATACCGCTCAAAATACAATTTATCTCTATTGCAAAACCGAGCTCTGGCACCTCTACAAATCCCCGCTTCCCTCTATGAAGGGCCTATCCATTTACTTTTATGTTGAGTCATCACCCTCTTATTAAAAAGCACTCGCTGGAGAGCCCAGCTGTCATTCGCATTCATCACTGTTAATTTATATTGGGTATGACTATGATTGGATCTCTTTTACCATGAATTACAATGTCTAGTCAGTCCTTGATCTTTAAAGGTGATATGCATTTATGTTTTGTGGTCTCAGAAAGGGCTAGCGAGATACCATCTTGTTATATCATATTATGATTGTTTTGAGAAAGTGTTGTCATCCAAGATTTATTATTATGACTTGCTATTGATTATGCTATTGATATGAGTAACTGTGAGACCTGAGAATTATTGCAAATGTGGTTAGTTATGATCTATGCTGAAAACTTGAATGCTGGCTTGACATAGTTACAACAACAAGAGCAAACAGAGTTTGTAAAAGTTATTCTGTCTTTCTTTCAGTTTGTCAACTGAATTGCTTGAGGACAAGCAAGGGTTTAAGCTTGGGGGAGTTGATACGTCTCCGTCGTATCTACTTTTCCAAACACTTTTTCCCTTGTTTTCGACTCTAACTTGTATGATTTGAATGGAACTAACCCGGACTGACGCTGTTTTCAGCAGAATTGCCATGATGTTGTTTTATGTGCAGAAAACAAATATTCTCAGAATGACCTGAAACTCCATGGAACATCTTAGAAAAAACAATAAAAAATCCTCGCCAAAGATGAAGACCAGGGGGCCCACACCCTTCTCACGAGGGTGGGGGCGCGCCCCCTACCTCGTGGGCCCCCTGTTCCGTCTCCAACTCCAACTCCAACTCTATATATTTGCTTTCGGAGAGAAAAAATCAGAGAGAAGAAATCATCGCGTTTTACGATACGGAGCCGCCGCCAAGCCCTAAAACCTCTTGGGAGGGCTGATCTGGAGTCCGTTCGGGGCTCCGGAGAGGGGGATCCGTCGTCGTCGTCATCATCAACCATCCTCCATCACCAATTTCATGATGCTCACCGTCGTGCGTGAGTAATTCCATCGTAGGCTTGCTGGACGGTGATGGGTTGGATGAGATTTATCATGTAATCGAGTTAGTTTTGTTAGGGTTGGATCCCTAGTATCCATTATGTTCTGAGATTGATGTTGCTATGACTTTGCTATGCTTAATGCTTGTCACTAGGGCCCGAGTGCCATGATTTCAGATCTGAACCTATTATGTTTTCATGAATATATGTGAGTTCTTGATCCGATCTTGCAAGTCTATAGTCACCTACTATGTGTTATGATCCGGCAACCCCGAAGTGACAATAATCGGGACCACTCCCGTGTTGGGGAACGTAGCAGAAATTCAAAATTTTCCTACGTGTCACCAAGATCTATCTATGGAGAAACCAGCTACGAGTAGAAGGAGAGTGCATCTACATACCCTTGTACATCACTAAGCGGAAGCGTTCAAGTGAACGGGGTTGATGGAGTTGTACTCGTCGTGATTCAAATCACCGATGATCAAGTGCCGAATGCACGGCACCTCCGCGTTCAACACACGTACAGCCCGGTGACGTCTCCCACGCCTTGATCCAGCAAGGAGAGAGGGAGAGGTTGAGGAAGACTCCATCCAACAGCAGCACAACGGCGTTGTGGTGGTGGAGGAGCGTGGCAATCCCGCAGGGCTTCGCCAAGCACCATGGGAGAGGAGGAGTAGGGAGGAGAGGTAGGGCTGCACCAAGAGGGAGAGAACTCATGTGTTATGGGCAGCCCCAAACCTCATCTATATATAGGGGGAAGGGGGGGCTGCGCCCCCTTTAGGGTTTCCCACCCCCAAGGGGTGTGGCCAGCCCTAGATGGCAAAGGGGAGGCGGCCAAGGGGGGAGAGGAGAGGGAGGCGCACCAATATGGGCCTTAAGGCCCATCTGGACTAGGGTTTGCCCCCTCCCACTCTCCCTTACGCCTTGGCCCCCTTGTGGGGGGCGCACCAGCCCTCCTAGGGGCTGGTCCCCTCCCACACTTGGCCCACGCAACCTTCTGGGGCAGGTGGCCCCACTTGGTGGACCCCGGGACCCTCCCGGTGGTCCCGGTACAATACTGATATCGCCCGAAACTTTTCCGGTGACCAAAACAGGACTTCCCATATATAAATCTTTACCTCTGGACCATTCCGGAACTCCTCGTGACGTCCAGGATCTCATCCGGGACTCCGAACAACATTCGGTAACCACATACAAGCTTCCTTTATAACCCTAGCGTCATCGAACCTTAAGTGTGTAGACCCTACGGGTTCGGGAGACATGTAGACATGACCGAGACGTTCTCCGGTCAATAACCAACAGCGGGATCTGGTTACCCATGATGGCTCCCACATGTTCCACGATGATCTCATCGGATGAACCACGATGTCAAGGACTTAATCAATCCCGTATTCAATTCCCTTTGTCTATCGGTATGTTACTTGCCCGAGATTCGATTGTCGGTATCCAATACCTTGTTCAATCTCGTTGTCGGCAAGTCTCTTTACTCGTTCCGTAACACATCATCCCGTGATCAACTCCTTGGTCACATTGCGCATATGATGATGTCCTACCGAGTGGGCCCAGAGATACCTCTCCGTTTACACGGAGTGACAAATCCCAGTCTCGATCCGCATAAAACAATAGATACTTTCGGAGATACCTGTAGTGCACCTTTATAGTCACCCAGTTACGTTGTGACGTTTGATACACCCAAAGCACTCCTACGGTATCCAGGAGTTACACGCTCTCATGGTCAAAGGAAGAGATGCTTGACATTGGCAAAGCTCTAGCAAACGAACTACACGATCTTTGTGCTATGCTTAGGATTGGGTCTTGTCCATCACATCATTCTCCTAATGATGTGATCCTGTTATCAACGACATCCAATGTCCATAGCCAGGAAACCATGACTATCTGTTGATCACAACGAGCTAGTCAACTAGAGGCTCACTAGGGACATATTGTGGTCTATGTATTCACACGTGTATTACGATTTCCGGATAATACAGTTATAGCATGAATAAAAGACTATTATCATGAACAAAGAAATATAATAATAACACTTTTATTATTGCCTCTAGGGCATATTTCCAACAGTCTCCCACTTGCACTAGAGTCAATAATCTAGTTCACATCACCATGTGATTAACACTCACAGGTCACATCGCCATGTGACTAATACCCAAGAGTTTACTAGAGTCAGTAGTCTAGTTCACATCACTATGTGATTAACACTCAATGAGTTTTATGTTTGATCATGTTGCTTGTGAGAGAGGTTTTAGTTAACGGGTCTGAACTTTTCAGATCCGTGTGTGCTTTACAAATCTCTATGTCATCTCCTAGATGCAGCTACCACGCTCTATTTGGAGCTATTCCAAATAACTGTTCTACTTTGAGCTATTCTAAATTATTGCTCCATTATATGTATCCGGTCTCTCTACTCAGAGCTATCCGGATAGGTGTTAAGCTTGCATCGACGTAACCTTTACGACGAACTCTTTTACCACCTCCATAATCGAGAAAATTCCTTAGTCCACTAGTTACTAAGGATAACTTTGACCGCTGTCCTGTGAGCCTTTCTTGGATCACTCTTGTACCCCTTGACTGACTCATGGTAAGGCACACTTCAGGTGCGGTACACAGCATAGCATACTGAAGAGCCTACGTCTCAAGCATAGGGGACGACCTTCGCCCTTTCTCTCTATTCTGCCGTGGTCGAGCTTTAAGTCTTTACTTCGTACCTTACAACTCAGGCAAGAACTCCTTCTTTGACTGGTCCATCTTGAACACCTTCAAGATCATGTCAAGGTATGTGCTCATTTGAAAGTATTATTAAGCATTTTGATCTATCCTTATAGATCTTGATGCTCAATGTTCAAGTAGCTTAATCCAGGCTTTCTATTGAAAACACCTTTCAAATAACCCTATATGCTTTCTAGAAATTCTACATCATTTCTGATCAACAATATGTCAAGAACATATACTCATCAGAAATTCTATAGTGCTCCCACTCACTTCTTTGGAAATACAAGTTTCTCATAAACTTTGTACAAACCCAAAATCTTTGATCATCTCATCAAAGTGTACATTCCAACTCCGAGATGCTTACTCCAGTCCTTAGAAGGATCGCTGGAGCTAGCATACCTTTTAGCATCCTTAGGATTGACAAAACTTTTCTGATTGTATCACATACAACCTTTCCTTACAAAAACTGGTAAGGAAACTTGTCTTGACATCCATCTGCCAAATTTCATAAATGCAGCCAATGCTAACATGATTCCGACGGACTTTAAGCATCGCTACGGATGAGAAAATCTCATCATAGTCAACTCCTTGAACTTGTGAAAAATTCTTCGCCACAAGTCGAGCTTCATGGACGGTGACATTACCGTCCACGTCCGTCTTCTTCTTAAAATCCATCTGTACTCAACAGCCTTATGACCATCAAGTAGTTCTTCCAAAGTCTATACTTTGTTTTTATACATGGATCCTATCTCGGATTTCATGGCTTCTAACCATTTGTCGGAATTTTGGACCACCATCGCTTCTCCATAGCTCGTAGGTTCATTGTTGTCTAGCAACATGACCTTCAAGATAGGATTACGGTACCACTCTGAAGTAGCACGTATCCTTGTCACCCTACGAGGCACGGCAGTGATTTGATCCGAAACTTCATGATCAATATCATAAGCTTCCACTTCAATTGGTGTAGGTGCCACGGGAACAACTTCCTGTGCCCTGCTACACACTGGTTGAAATGATGGTTCAATAACCTCATCAAGTCTCCACCATCCTCCCACTCAACTTTCCGAGACAAACTTTTCTCGAGAAAGGACCCGATTCAAGAAACAATCCATATTGCTTTCGGATCTGAATTAGGAGGTATACCCAACTGTTTTGGGTGTCCTATGAAGATGCATTTTGTCCTCTTTGGGTTCAAGCTTATCAAGCTAAAACTTTTTCACATAAGCGTCGCAGCCCCAAACCTTTAAGAAACGACAACTTAGGTTTCTCTAAACCATAATTCATACGGTGTCATCTCATCGGAATTACATGGTGCCCTATTTAAAGTGAATGTGGTTGTATCTAATGCCTAACCCATGAACGATAGTGGTAATTCGATAAGAGACATCATGGTATGCATCATATCCAATAGGGTGCAGTTATGATGTTCGGACACACCATCACACTATGGTGTTCCAGGCGGTATTAATTGCAAAACAATTTCCACAGTGTCTTAATTGTGTGCCAAACTCGTAATTTAGATATTCATCTCTATGATCATATCATAGATATTTTAATCCTCTTATCACGACGATCTTCCAACTTCACACTGAAATTACTTGAACCTTTCAATAATTCAGACTCGTGATTCATCAAGTAAATATACTCAACATCTACTCAAATCATCTGTGAAGTAAGAACATAACGATATTCACTGCATGCCTCAGCACTCATTGGACTACACACATCAAAATGTGTTACTTCCAACAAGTTGCTATCTTGTTCCATCTTACTGAAACCGAGGCTTTTCAGTCATCTTGCCCATGTGGTATGATTTGCATATCTCAAGTGATTCAAAATCAAGTGAGTCCGAACGATCCATTTGCATGGAGTTTCTTCATGCATATACACCAATAGACATGGTTCGCATGTCTCAAACTTTTCAAAAACGAGTGAGTCCAAAGATCCATCAACATGGAGCTTCTTCATGCGTTTTATACCATTATGACTTACATGGCAGTGCCACAAGTAACTGGTACTATCATTACTATCTTATATCTTTTGGCATGAAAATGTGTATCACTACGATCGAGATTTCAATGAACCATTCATTTTAGGTGCAAGACCATTGAAGGTATTATTCAAATAAATAGAGTAACCATTATTCTCTTTAAATGAATAACCGTATTGCGATAGACATAATCCAATCATGTCTATGCTCAACGCAAACACCAAATCTCGATGGTAGAGGGAGCGTGCGATGCTTGATCATATCAACATTGGAAACACTTCCAACACATATCGTCAGCTCACCTTTAGCTAGTCTCCGTTTATGCCGTAGCTTTTATTTCGAGTTACTAACACTTAGCAACTGAACCGGTATCTTATACCCTGGTGCTACTAGGAGTACTAGTAAAGTACACATTAACATAATGTATATCCAATATACTTCTATCGACCTTGCCAGCCTTCTCATCTACCAAGTATCTAGGGTAATTCTGCTCTAGTGACTGTTCCCCTTATTACAGAAGCACTTAGTCTCGGGTTTGGGTTCAACCTTGGGTTTCTTCACTGGAGCAGCAGCTGATTTGTCGTTTCATGAAGTATCCCTTCTTGCCCTTGCCCTTCTTGAAACTAGTGGTTTCACCAACCATCAACAATTGATGCTCCTTCTTGATTTCTACTTTCGCGGTGTCAAACATCGTGAATACCTCAAGGATCATCTTATTTATCCCTGATATGTTATAGTTCATCACGAAGCTCTAGCAGCTCGGTGGCAATGACTTTGGAGAAACATCACTATCTCATTTGGAAGATCAACTCCCACTCAATTCAAGTGATTGTTGCACTCAGACAATCTGAGCACAAGCTCAACGATTGAGATTTTCTCCCTTAGTTTGCAGGCTAAGAGAATCGTCGGAGGTCTTATACCTCTTGACGTGAGCACGAGCCTGAAATCCCAATTTCAGCCCTCGAAACATCTCATATGTTCCGCGATGTTTCGAAAACGTCTTTGGTGCCTCTACTTAAACCATTTAACTGAACTATCACGTAGTTATCAAAACGTGTATGTTCGATGTTCGAAACATCCACAAATGACGTTTGGGGTGCAGCACACTGAGCAGTGCATTAAGGACATAAGCTTTCTACTGTCCACATAATCGCTACTGTCAACTTTCAACTATATTTTCTCTAGGAACATAACTAAACAGTAGAACTAAAGTGCGAACTACGACATAATTTGCAAAAGGTCTTTTGACTATGTTCAGGATAATTAAGTTCATCTTATGAACTCCCACTCAGATAGACATCCCTCTGGCCATCTAAGTGATCACATGATCCGAGTCAACTAGGCCGTGTCCGATCATCATGTGAGACGGACTAGTCATCATCGGTGAACATCTTCATGTTGATCGTATCTACTATACGACTCATGCTCGACCTTTCGGTCTCCGTGTTCCGAGGCCATGTCTGCACATGCTAGGCTCGTCAAGTTAACCCTAAGTGTTTTCGCTGTGTAAAACTATCTTACACCCGTTGTATGTGAACGTAAGAATCCATCACACCCGATCATCACGTGGTGCTTAGAAGCGACGAACTGTAGCAACGGTGCACAGTTAGGGGAGAACACTTCTTGAAATTTTGTAAGGGATCATCTTATTTACTACCGTCGTCCTAAGTAAACAAGATGCATAAACATGATAAACATCACATGCAATCAAATAGAGTAGTGACATGATATGGCCAATATCATATAGCTCCTTTGATCTTCATCTTCGGGGCTCCATGATCATCTTGTCACCGGCATGACACCATGATCTCCATCATCATGATCTCCATCATCGTGTCTTCATGAAGTTGTCACGCCAACGACTACTTCTACTTCTATGACTAACGCGTTTAGCAATAAAGTAAAGTAGTTTACATGGCGTTCTTCAATGACACGCAGGTCATACAATAAATAAAGACAACTCCTATGGCTCCTGCCGGTTGTCATACTCATCGACATGCAAGTCGTGAATCCTATTACAAGAACATGATCAATCTCATACATCACATATATCATTCATCACATCCTTTTGGCCATATCACATCACATAGCATACCCTGCAAAAACAAGTTAGACGTCCTCTAATTGTTGTTTGCATGTTTTACGTGGCTGTTATGGGTTTCTAGCAAGAACGTTTCTTACCTACGCAATACCACAACGTGATATGCCAATTGCTATTTACCCTTCATAAGGACCCTTTTCATCGAATCCGTTCCGACTAAAGTGGGAGAGACTGGCACCCGCTAGCCACCTTATGCACCAAGTGCATGTCAATCGGTGGAACTTGTCTCACGTAAGAGTACGTGTAAGGTCGGTCCGGGCCGCTTCATCCCACAATACCGTCGAAACAAGATTGGACTAGTAACGGTAAGCATATTGAACAACATCAACGCCCACAACTACTTTGTGTTCTACTCGTGCAAAGAATCCACGCAATAGACCTAGCTCATGATGCCACTATCAGGGAACGTAGCAGAAATTCAAAATTTTCCTACGTGTCACCAAGATCTATCTATGGAGAAACCAGCTACGAGTAGAAGGAGAGTGCATCTACATGCCCTTGTAGATCGCTAAGCGGAAGCGTTCAAGTGAACGGGGTTGATGGAGTCGTACTCGTCGTGATTCAAATCACCGATGATCAAGTGCCGAATGCACGGCACCTCCGCGTTCAACACACGTACAGCCCGGTGATGTCTCCCACGCCTTGATCCAGCAAGGAGAGAGGGAGAGGTTGAGGAAGACTCCATCCAACAGCAGCACAACGGCGTGGTGGTGGTGGAGGAGCGTGGCAATCCCGCAGGGCTTCGCCAAGCACCATGGGAGAGGAGGAGTAGGGAGAGAGGTAGGGCTGCACCAAGAGGGAGAGAACTCATGTGTTATGGGCAGCCCCAAACCTCATCTATATATAGGGGGAAGGGGGGGCTGCGCCCCATTTAGGGTTTCCCACCCCCAAGGGGTGCGGCCAGCCCTAGATGGCAAAGGGGAGGCGGCCAAGGGGGGAGAGGAGAGGGAGGCGCACCAATATGGGCCTTAAGGCCCATCTGGACTAGGGTTTGCCCCCTCCCACTCTCCCTTGCGCCTTGGCCCCCTTGTGGGGGGCGCACCAGCCCTCCTAGGGGCTGGTCCCCTCCCACACTTGGCCCACGCAACCTTCTGGGGCAGGTGGCCCCACTTGGTGGACCCCGGGACCCTCCCGGTGGTCCCGGTACAATACCGATATCGCCTGAAACTTTTCCGGTGACCAAAACAGGACTTCCCATATATAAATCTTTACCTCCGGACCATTCCGGAACTCCTCGTTACGTCCGGGATCTCATCCGGGACTCCAAACAACATTCGGTAACCACATACAAGCTTCCTTTATAACCCTAGCGTCATCGAACCTTAAGTGTGTAGACCCTACGGGTTCGGGAGACATGTAGACATGACCGAGACGTTCTCCGGTCAATAACCAACAGTGGGATCTGGATACCCATGATGGCTCCCACATGTTCCACGATGATCTCATCGGATGAACCACGATGTCAAGGACTTAATCAATCCTGTATTCAATTCCCTTTGTCTATCGGTATGTTACTTGCCCGAGATTCGATCGTCGGTATCCAATACCTTGTTCAATCTCGTTACCGGCAAGTCTCTTTACTTGTTCCGTAACACATCATCCCGTGATCAACTCCTTGGTCACATTGCGCATATGATGATGTCCTACCGAGTGGGCCCAGAGATACCTCTCCGTTTACACGGAGTGACAAATCCCAGTCTCGATCTGCATAAAACAATAGATACTTTCGGAGATACCTGTAGTGCACCTTTATAGTCACTCAGTTATGTTGTGACGTTTGATACACCCAAAGCACTCCTACGGTATCCAGGAGTTACACGCTCTCATGGTCAAAGGAAGAGATGCTTGACATTGGCAAAGCTCTAGCAAACGAACTACACGATCTTTGTGCTATGCTTAGGATTGGGTCTTGTCCATCACATCATTCTCCTAATGATGTGATCCCGTTATCAACGACATCCAATGTCCATAGCCAGGAAACCATGACTATCTGTTGATCACAACGAGCTAGTCAACTAGAGGCTCACTAGGGACATATTGTGGTCTATGTATTCACACGTGTATTACGATTTCCGGATAATACAGTTATAGCATGAATAAAAGACTATTATCATGAACAAAGAAATATAATAATAACACTTTTATTATTGCCTCTAGGGCATATTTCCAACATCCCGGTGATGACCATAGTTTGAGGAGTTCATGTATTCACTATGTGCTAATGCTTTGTTCCGGTTCTCTATTAAAATAAGTCGTTAATATCCCTTAGTTTCCAATAGGACCCCGCTGCCACGGGAGGGTAGGACAAAAGATGTCATGCAAGTTCTTTTCCATAAGCACGTATGACTATATACGGAATACATGCCTACATTACATTGATGAATTGGAGCTAGTTCTGTATCACCCTATGTTATGACTGTTACATGATGAACCGCATCCGGCATAATTATCCATCACTGATCCGGTGCCTATGAGTTTTCCATATACTAGTTCTCGCTTATTTACTTTCCCGCTGCTACTGTTACAATCACTACAAAATACCAAAAACATTACTTTTGTTGCCGCTACCACCACTATCATATTACTTTGCTACTAAACACTTTGCTGCAGATACTAAGTTTCCAGGTGTGGTTGAATTGACAACTCAGCTACTAATACTTGAGAATATTCTTTGGCTCCCCTTGGGTCAAATCAATAAATTTGGGTTGAATACTCTACCCTCGAAAGCTGTTGCGATCCCCTATACTTGTGGGTTATCACTTAGTACGTCATCTCCCCCACCCACGGGCGTGATGGCTCGCAGGATGAGGTGAAGCTTGCTTACAACGCCTTACGCCCGCTCCCTCGCCCATGCGCGCGGTGGCTCGCAGGACGAGGAGAAAATTTTACTACTCCCTCCGTTTACTCCTCGTCCCTACTACCTTGGTTATAGAGATTATATCATATTGTTTGGAATATATATGTCCTTTAGTAGATTTCAATATGAACTACTAGTACATACTCCAAACACTGATGTATATAGACGTATTTTAGAGTGTAGATTCACTCATTTTTCTCCGTATGTAGCACTCTCCCTCGCCCCTCGACCCTCGCCCACGTGGTGGACGTGCAGCAATTTATTTGGTCTCATATAGCCAGAACGATATATACTGCACTACCATTATTGCTCGACTTCCCGAAGAGGCGAAGAGCCAATCGCAAGGTTAATATTTTGGAGATGCCAAGCACAAGGTTATAGGAGAACGAGTAGTAGGTGCCACGTCATTTATAAATAAAGTTTTTTTTTCTTAAGTGGCACGTACGCAATATGATAGGTTCATATGGAGAGAAAAGGAAACCGCTCCACTATGTACATAGTCAGGACGGGCCAGCCTACACAGTTGCTTGCTGGGGTTGCTCTCTTCACACTCTCTTGCACAAAACGACTGTCGCCACATCTCTAACATCCCGGTGGATCACGTCCGCTTGGGGAAGGGGTGGATGCTTAGTGTAGATGCGGTGGCCGTCGCCGACGACGAAAACCCACTGTTGGCACATCCCGATTAGGGGTCCCCGCCGTTCTCTCTCACAAAGTCGATGAGGTTGCCTTCGTCCCTTTCTCACTGCCGCGACTTGGGCAGTTGCCGCCTCCCGCCGCCCTCCTCAAGGTTGAGCTACGTCCCTTAGGTACCACTCCCTTTATAGCCGGCTTGCACCACTGCTCCACCTGCCCACATCACTCCCTGTGGATATTTCTCTACTTCTTTGCCCCGCACATACCTCTACTGGCTTCTACGTACTGTATTTGTGATGAGTTTATGTCCCATCAACTAGTCCCAGTAATCTTATTATAATCACGCTTGTTCAATTTCTTTGCCACAGGGATGCTCATCTTGATTTTGGTGAAACTGCACAAAATGATCCGATGGTCAAAAGGTTGCAAACTTCATTTATTAGGAAGCTCGAACGTTGCCAGCAAATTGAAGCCTGGTCAGGGTTCACGGTTCAAGGGCTAGGGACTGCATGGATCATTTTTTTCTTTAGCTGCCTCTGTTCCAAAATAAGTGTCAACTTTAGTAGTAGTACAACTTTGTACTAAAGTTTGCACAAAGTTGAGAAACTTATTTTGGAACGGAGGGAGTACATATTTGCTATGATCTGTCAATCATTGAGATGCAATAGCATGCATGTTAGTCTCCTTTGTATTTGATGAAATGTTGCAACGAGCAACCTTGGACGCAAGATACATGTAATAGAAGCTGGAAGCTTCATAGCATTGTACAAATTTATCTCGCTGATAAATTACAGTACGTACTATACTAGTACTTCATCCGTTCCTAAATATAAGTCTTTGTAGAGATTTCACCATGAACCAAATGCGGATGTATATAGATGCATTTTAAGTGTAGATTCATTCATTTTGTTCCATATGTAGTGGAATCTCTACAAAGACTTATATCTACTAGTAATCGCTAGCCCCCACTACTAGGAATTCTCTATCCTCTCCTTGAGCCACGTCATCAAAATTGATGTAGCCGTTAGATGAAGTAAATTAGTCCATAATAGTCGTCTGATCTTGACGTTGAGAGGCTCCGCACTAAGCCACATGCAAGCATGCAGAAATACCGTGCCACATGCATGTGAGTGGGTTTTAAATCACATCAACATGTCTACATGCAAGCATGCACCAGTAGCATGCATGTAAGTGAGCTTTTAAGTCCCATTAACATGTCAAAAAGAAAAATATAATCCCATTATGCAGTAGGAGTTGGCAGATCTTTTTTCCTAACATGGGATGATCTAAATGATGATGGTAGTTTATTTAGTTTGTCTACCACATTTGTCATGCGGTTATAGAGTTTTTTTTGTTCTATAAAATCGATATATTTGCGCAGAGAGATATACCGCTGTTCCGCGCCAACGCGCGGGGACTCATCTAGTAATATTTAGGAACGGAGGGAGTACTATGTAAAGAGTTAGGTGTCGCACGGTGATAGTGTGAGGTGGGCCATGTAATCACTGAGCCTGCGTGTTTTCACTGCTCTTGCACGCCTCCGCTGTAAGAATGGAGAAAATTGTAATCTAGTAGTAGTATACCTCCTTTCGCCGAAAGCGTGGGACATCCAGCAGTCCTACCACCTCGGTAATAAAGACCAATGCGCCGTCAAATCACATAGACCTAGCAGTAAGTTGGACGGATGAAGCAGCCATCACTCTTGCGCTAGTGAGAGGTCGCGTCCGCTCTGCCCGGGCATGAATGCGGCACCGATTCTTTTGAGCAGTGCTGACCGTTTCGGGCGGGAAGCGCGCGCGGGCGATGGAGGGGCTCTGGGTGGGCCAGGCTGGTCAGGAGTGGGCGTGCCAGCTGTCCGCATGTCCCTACCGGACACGCCCGGAAACGAGAGGATGCACCGACTCTCGCGGCTAAAATCGTACACTACACAACATCTTTCTGTAGGAGTAGGTCGATCTGTCGCTCTCTCTAACACACACATGGTGTTAACACACACACACACACACACACACACACACGCACCTTGGTCCCGTTGCACCTTCTAACGTGACTTATTACACCTAGACAAAGGGAGTAGTAAGTATACGAGATACAGTGGCACACTGACTTAAGTCGAATACAAGTGCCCAAAATTCGTGTGCATGTTATAATAAGGATTCACTTAAAATATTGCGTGAGCGAACAGAGGGATCAATTGGACAGTGTTCCCGAGTAGTAGCGAGATGTGTGAGGTAAGATACACCGCTGGCGGCGCTGACTGTTTCGGGCGGAAAGCGCGCGCGGGCGAGGAGATGACTTTACTTGGAGAGGATGACAATGGGGACCCATCAGGTCCATAGCCTCACGTACGCAAGTGCCTCCTTATATATATACATATATATATATATATATATGTGTGTGTGTGTGTGTGTGTGTATAAAACTATACTCCCTCCGTCCAGGTGAATAAGTCGTATTAGAAGGTGCATCATGACCTAGGTGCAAGCAGATTGGTGGAAAAGAAGAATATTTCTCTCTTCTAAACACAACATTTAATCACATCAGTTAAGAGGATGCCTTATTAGCTACCCATGCAGGCCATCGTAATTCATAGCATACAAAGCGCTTTTATTTCTTGCCTAATAACCGCATGGACGTGCTGCATGCATTGGTCCTTGCCCGAGCAAAAAAAAGGGAGGAAAGGGGTTTCCACGGAAGACAACGAGGCAGAGGTGGAAGCGCTCGCTAGAGTAATTTATTTTGCTTCCCCCCGGTTTCCTGACATCACGGTCCCACACCGTTGTCAACCTATGTAGTAGTAAATAAACGAGAGAATTGCACAAGAAGCGGGCGCAGCTAGGACCAAGCAGCTCGAGCAGTATTTGTGTTTTTGAGGTGTGAGCACTTTAGAGTTTTTTGATGTTTAGCCCGGATATTAATTTTTCTCCTCTGAACAACAAAGAAAACATCGCTACAGGTATTAACTGGGCGGGCTGTGGCCCATCTAGCCCAGGCCAGATATCCAGCCCAGATATTAATTTTTTTCAAGCTGAAAATGGCTAGCCCGGCTATACTATTTTTAGGAATACCCAGGCAAGGTCAAGTTGTTATTCTCCGCCTCGCCGACTGCAAATCTTTCCTAGGAGGGATGCATTAGGCTTAACAAGAAAATGGGCTTTAAGAAATAATAAATGGGATGTAATTATAAAAACTGGGTAGTAACTATGAAAAAATGCACCAAACACGTGATTACTTTATAAAATATTATTTTTGGATATTGAAAATTTTAATTTCAATAATTGTTGCGAGCGCAATGTTTCGTTGGATTTTTACGTAATATAAATTTATATTGAAATTGTATTTAATCTGACTAGAAATTTCGGGATAAAAATATTTCGGATCCCATCAAAATGTGGGCAATTTTATTGAATTCTGTTTTGAACGGTTGGTTGAAATGGGCTGTACTTTTAACAAACTGTAAATGGGCTGTAGTAATTTCCATTAGAATTCAAAAATGGGCTACACATTCTTACGAATCTCAAATGGGCTATAAGTTCTCTGCCACACACTTCTGGCCTTACTAAGTTGACGCGTCCCCTAAAAAACAGAGTTGACGCGTATGCAAGGCTTTGTCAACTTATAGTCAACACACGGTTCTAGCGGCAGTGGCCGTTCGATGTTCATCCAACGGATGCCATGCTTCTTCTTCAATCTCGGATATTCTAGCTTCACCCGCCCAAAAAATGATTCCTCCCCTTGACATCTGGGTGCAACATTTCGGAAGCTGACCTGTGGGCCTACTAAGTTGACGTACCAAGGGCTTTGTCAACTTAGTCAATATAAACGATTCTAGCTGTAGTGATCGTATGATGTCCATCCAACGGCCGTAGTGCTTCTTCAACCTCTTGTCTTCTTGCTCCAGCCGCCCAAAGCAGCACCGGTCGTGCCGCCTGCTCCTGCCTCCCGTGGCCGGCTGTGCTGCCGCGGAGGCCTCACCGCCCCCTACTATTCCCACCGCTGGCCAGGCCCAGCGGCGACAGCAGCCTCACACCGCAACTGAACGAGTGAACCCTCATACTCCTCTCTGCGTGGGCATCCACTGCCGCGTCTTCACTGGCTCTGCGTCGTCCCCTTCCTAGGCCTCGCCGTCGTCCACCGCCCTGGTGCTCTCGGCGCGACGTGGTCAACATGGTCAAGGAACGACTTCCATCGGACGTGGACTGTACGTGGAGAGGCTGACAGCTGGGTCCACGGCGGCAGTAAGGAAGTGCCTCCTTATTACGCGGAAAATAATGATTCCTCCACCTGACAGTAGGGACCCACCGGACGGGCCACCAGTATTTTGCGAAAAAAATTGTTTCCCCATGACTGTTGGGACCCACCGGACGGGCCACCGTATTTCGCGAAAAAACGTTCCCCCCGCTGTCAGCTCGGACCCATTGGAAGTGCCTCCTTATTACGCACAAAAAAAAAGAATACTCCCCCGGCTAGCTGGGACCCACCTTGCTGGGAGGCTGACTTGTGGGCCTACTAAATTGACGGGGACGAAGGGCCTTGTCAACTTAGTCAATATGAACGATTGTAGCTCCAATGACCGTACGATGTCCATCCAACGGCCGTAGTGCTTCTTCAACCTCTGGTCTTCTTGCTCCAGCCGCCCAAAGCAGCGCCGGTCGTGCCGCATACTCCTGCCTCCCATGGCCGGCTGTGCTGCCGCAGAGGCCTCAGCACCCCCTACTATTCCCACCGCTGGCCAGGCCCTGCGGCCATGGCAGCCTCACACCGCAGCCGAACCAGTGAACCCTCGTAGTCCTCTCCGCGCAGGCTTCCATTGTCGTGTCTTCCCCTCCCCAGGCGTCGCCGTCGTCCACCGGCGTGGTGCTCTCCGCGCGGTGTGGTCAACGTGGTCAAGGAATGACTTCCATTGGAAGAGTACTGTACGTGGAGAGGCTAACAGCTGGGTCCAGGGCCACAGCCCAGTTTTTTGTGATTTTCCAAGTAAGTCGCTTTGTCAGGCCTGCTGGGCTGCAAATGTTTCAAGACGAGGAGAGCTTTCATTCCGCTGGCTGAGAAAATGGCCCATCAGTAATGAGAAGGGTTGTACATTTTTAAAACACATCAAACCGGCAATTAGTTTCAAATATCTTTTTTTCACTTCAAGATTTTAAATTACATTAATTTTTATGCGTGGAGAATTTGTTGGATTTTATAATGATATACATTTATTTTTAAAATCAGTTTGAATGTGAGTCGAAATGTCGGGATTAAAAATAGTTCGGACCGCACCGAAATATGCAAAATTTCGTATAATTTTTTAACCGTTGCCACAATATGGGCTGTAAATTATTAGAAATAATGGCAGATGGGTTGTATGCTATTTTCCACAGATTTGAGGCTTTCCTAAAAAAAAGGTTGACGCACAAGCACTGACTGTTGGATGTCCATCCAACGGCCGTCGTGCTTCTTCAATCTCTGCTCTTCCTGCTCCAGCCGCTCAAACAAGCGCCGGTGGGACTGCCTGCTCCCTCCTCCTCGCGGCCGGCTGTGTTGCCGCGCAGGCCTCACCGCCCGACCGTACTCCCATCGCTGGCCTAGCCATCCCTCTACTCACCCACACCTGCTGTTATTCTCCGGCAACGGCAGACGAACCAGTAAACCCTCGTACAGTCGTACTCCCCTCCGCATGGGAAACAACTGTCGAGTCTTCCCTGCCTTCGTGTCGTCCCCTTCCTAGGCCTCGCCATCGTCCAACGCCCTGGTGCTCTCGGCGCGGCGTGGTCAACATGGTCAAGGAATGACTTGCATCAGACGTGGATTATACATGGAGAGGCTGAAAGCTGGGTCCACGGCCGCAGCAAGGAAGTGCCTGCTTATTACGCAGAAAATAATGACAGTTGGGACCCACCGGACGGGCCACTGTATTTCGTGAAAAAACATTTCCCCCTGACTGCTGGGACCCACCAGCTACATCTTCGCACACAAGGAAGTGCATTCGGGCAAAAAAACAATTCGCCCCCTGACTGCTGGGACCCAGCATCTACATCTTCGCAGGCAAGGAAGTGCCTGAAAGTCGGGACCCACCTGGTCGAAGCGTATGTAGCATTGTCATTCTGGTCGCGAACGTGTACGTACATACTGGTCGATGTAGAGGCGCGCACGTGTCATAGTAGAAGCGCGCACGTGTCGTAGTAGAGGCGCGCACGTAGCATGTACACGTATGTACAACGGCCAGGGTGCAAGAAAGAAAATACGGCCACGTATGTGTACATACGGGCAGGGTTTCGAACGCCTACTCGCGCATACGTACGGCCAGGGCTCGTGTACATGGCTGGGTCGGAACGGAGAAACAGCATCGTCATCGTGTTCATGGGGAGGCAACGAAATGTGTCGTGTTCATGGGGAGGCAACGGAATGCGTCGTGTTCATGGGGAGGCAACGGAACGGATGGGAGCCAATCGGTTGGGTTGGAATGGAATGCGTGGCCGTGTTCATCGGGAGGGCTTGGACGGAACAGGCGATGGAAACGAGGCCTGGCGTACCGCAAAACGGAGGAAACAGCCTTGTGTTCGACCGGCCACGTTCGAAACGGGATCCAGTTCATCGGGAGGGGTCTGGCGTACCACAAAATGGAGGAAATGGACATCCTATGGTCGAAACGGGGGTCCTGTTGATCGGGAGGGGTGAGGCATACCGCAAAACGGACGAAACAGACTTGTGTTGGAGCTCTACGGTCGAAACAGGGGTCCTGTTCATCGGGAGGGGTGTGGCGTACCGCAAAATAGGACTCCACGGGATACTGTTCATCTCCACCGTCGACCCCATCCAGCCTCCACGAGCTATTGTTCATCCACCGTCGACCTCCTCCAGCCTCCACCTGCGACTGTTCATCCACGGGCTCCTGTTCATCCAGCCTCCACCGCGTGCTACTCCACCGGCTACTGTTCAACCAGCCCTCTCCACGGGCTCCTGTTCAACCACCCTCCACGGGCTACTATTCATCCTGCCCTCCATCGTCTACTGTTCATCCTTCCCTCCACGGGGTGGTCCTGTTCATCTAGCCCTCCACGGGGTCCTGTTCATCCAGCCCCAACCGGCTCGATCGATCGGGGTCCTGTTCATCCAGAGGCAACACCACGGGGTCCTGTTCATCCACCCCCACCGGGAACTGTTCATCCAACCCCTGCCCCCCCCCCCCCCGCAACGCTCACTGTTCATCCAGAGGCAACATCGATCGGCTTTAGTTACCAGCAGTAGCGAAGGAATCACTCGATCGGGTTTAGTTAACAGCCATCGATCGATCGCTCGGGTTCAGTAACGTGTAGCCTGCAGTGCAATCGCTCGGGTTCAGTTAGAGCCCAACGCCTCGCTCGGGTTCAGTTAGAGCCAACTCCTCGCACACAGGCGCGCACGTGTACGAGAGAAACGCGCATCGCTCGGCCCCGACCTCCCATCGTAACCGGGAACTCCCCGAAATTTTCCTCGCCCTCGCTTCTACCACGGTTTTTCTGTCATGGACGGACCAAAGAATGTCATGCAGCTGCGTCTCCGACCCGCCCAGGAGGAAAAGCCCATTTTCTATCATGATTTTTTGTCATAGAAGTAGGAGCCCACCACATCTATGACGATATCTGGTTTTGTCACAATTATAGTCATAGAAGTGTCATATGTATGACAGAAAAAAAATTCGGTCGGCCCAAAATGTCACGGATGTGTCTTTTTTCTGTAGTGTCAGAATGGTCGTGGTGACCCTTGTCAAAAAGAGCTGGACGGGGGGCTGGGCCCTTTGTCTGTAACCAGGCAGATGTGATTCTCCGGCAGGCACAAGGGGCGCCAGCAAGGTGTCTTGCCGGAAGGACTCGTTTATTTACTCTAAGGAGGCATTTCGCCTCCGCACGAACATACACGTGCACGAGTTACCAGTAGGACTAGACTTTTTCATTAATATGCTGATGCAAATACAAAGTTTACAGGATACAAGCATGGGCTCGAGAGATTACATTATATAGAAATTAAGATTTGGCAAGTGCCTACAATTTAAGGAAAAAGATAGGTTCCCCGTGATCTCCTTTCTTGCCCCTTTCCTCCCAGGTGTGGTAGGTGAAGACAAAAAGAGAACGGAGGGGAGCGCGCCGATGGAGAGCTTGATGAGGAAGACCCTTGGCAGGGCGCGGGTCCGAGGGAGGGGGGCGGCATAGTCAGTTGGAGTCGGAGTTGATGTCCTCCCGCTAGACGCCCTCGCCGTCGCTGTCGCTGTCCTCCTCGTCACTCCCGCTCGAGGAGGAGGGTTCGCTGTCAGAGGAGCTCTCCGCACAACACCTCAAGCGAGTTCCCAAGAGCCCGAAGACCTTGATGGAGAGCAGGTTGTCCTCCATCAATTTAAATTGTAGGATGAGCCCCTCGGACAGGCTATGGCCACGGGCGAAGGTCTTCCATCCACGGCAGAGATACATAACATGAGGGGTTGGGAAGTCGACGTCGACCCACATGCTGCCATTCCTGCAGCCCCTCATGTGCAGCCTCAGAGCCTGAGGCGGATCAAGCTCCATCTCCCGAGAAAAAAGAGTGGGGAGATGAAGACGGCCGCGCACTAGCCCACGTAGCCTGACGTAAAACTCACGGGGCTGGTCTCCGACATGGCCCTCCATTGGAAGGGCCGCAGGCGGAGGCGAAGCCAGTGCGCCGCCCCCTCCTCCTCCTTCCCAAGCGCCATGACGGCCTCGGCCTTGGCCTCTCCCCCTCCCTCTCCCTCTCGTGGCCGGCTCCGCTGCCACGAGCTCTTGGGAAGGAAGGGCGCGCTGTCGAGCGGAGGCCCTCGTCGCCGCCATCGGAGCACTAGCACGCCATCTCGCCATGTCGAAGGGAAGGAAGGAGTCGAGGCGGAGGAGATGAGCACCGAAGTGTTGAAGGTCGTCGTCCCCTTCCCCTCCTTCTTATAAAGGGGCGGGGCCGAGGCTCGGCCGCCCCGCTCGACCAATCCAGCTGCCAAGAGGCGCGGGGAGTCGGGCCCGACCTGCTACTCCAATAAGCGACGACCCAGTTTTCCCGCTTCCACATTATGGCATGTGCCCTCCGCGTCCACCACCTACCCTCCTCGAGGCATGAAGGACACATGGCAAGTCAACCGGAATCAAGAGGACGACTGAAGTGACCACATTCCACCCCGTGACCGTGGGGCGTGGGCACCTTGAAGGCTGCGACCCGAGTCCACTTGGTAAATGAGCCGCGCCCCTGCGTTTTCCTCCCTTTTTTGGGGAAGGCGCGGGCCACCTCTTTACCATTTAGTAAGATGTGATGCACGAGGGCAGCAACTTCCCCACGCATGACCCCCAAGTCACGCACGACCCCCATGTCGTGCATTCAACGTGTGTCGTGGGGAAATGCGACGGGCGAGGGAGTTACAGCAGTAAAACTCGGCCCCGCATGCCCACGCACCATTTTGGGCCTAGCCCAACAATGCGTCACGCTTATGTATGGCCCAGGCCTTGGGGCTCCTATCGGTGCACAAAAGGAGGGGTCCTAGTTTGTAAGATTTTACTTGTGCGCGGACAGTTGGAGGCATGCCTGCGGCCACACCTAGCGGGGCAGAGGAAGGAAGCAAAGCCACAAGACAACCAGAACAACGCCAAGCCAGAAACACGAAGAGTAGAGGGGCGAGGTAGACTCCCCCGGCAAGGCCCTTGCCGGGGAAACTTACCCAACACCAACATTGCAGCCACCCTTGAGCCCGAGAGTTCCGACACCATCGACAACATTGAAACCAAGGCTCGGGAAGTGCCTGCATGGTGGCATGCAAATCTTTGTGGAGACCAGAAGCACACAAGACTAGATGATGACCAGAAGACGACGATCCTCAGGAAGACCCTTGCCAAGGATACCCACGAGACCACCGGCAAGACCCTTGCTCGAGACGACCAAGATGCCGCGGCAAGACCCTTGACGGGGCCCCAACAAGACTCTTTCCGAAAACATCCGCGGGGCCGCAGCCAGGCCCACGTTTGCCAAGACTCCACCATCGTCCCCATGTAGGTGCCAGCCCACCAGCTAGGCAGGCGCCTGCATGGTGACGTGCGGCCTCTAGGATGACTCGGCAAGCACCTGCGTGGTGGCATGCAGATCTTCGTGAAGATTCAGCCATCGCACCAACTCAACAGTCAGCCAACGTGCCACTACATGCCTCGTCAGTTCGGACGCGCGTCAAAACCAGGTGAGGCAGCGACAACTGGGACGAGCTTTCTTGTCGTCCCCGATAAAGCAAGAAGGGCATGTCGGCAGTGCATTAAATGCATTTGTCCTACGGTGCCAGGAGATAGACTCGATTACTATATACCTTTCCACCTCCTGTGTGCCACTGTGGCAGCCCCTTTTGACTATAAAAGGAGGCCCACGACATACTGAGAGAGGATTCGGATTTTTTGGACGACGCACGCACCGTAGCTAGTTCAAGAACTCAAGAACACTCAAATATACACCAATGCAGGACTAGGGTATTACGCATCCTCGCATCCCGAACCTAGGTAAACGATCCACGTGCTGGCTTCTAGACCCGCTCTTTGCACAACCTCGCGCCCACCAATCATAGGAAAAAGGGATCCCAGTGATCCCATAGGTGTCATTTCCCCGACATTGGCCAAGATATATATGACCAGGATCGTATGTCTGCATGGAGTTCCGAGGACCATTGTATCAGATAGAGGAACACAGTTTACCTCAAAGTTTTGGAATTAGGTGCACCAGACTTTGGGTACCAGGCTAGAGTTTAGTACAACCTTTCATCTGCAGATAGATGGACAGACCGAGAGAGTCAATCAGATTCTGGAAGACATGTGGAGAGCTTGTGCGCTTGATTATGGATCTAGTTGGGACGATAATATTCCCTATGCAGAGTTCTCATACAACAACAGTTATCAGGCTAGTTTGAAGATGGCCCATTTCGAAGCTTTGTATGGAAGAAGGTTCAGGACACCGTTAATGTGGGATGAAGTCGAAGACCGTCAGTTGTTCGGACCAAATCTAATCAAGGAGTCTGAAGAGAAGGTTAAGTTGATTCGTGATAGACTGAAAGTAGATCAGTCCAGGAAGAAGAGTAATGCCGATACTAAACGCAAGGAGGTAGTCTATGAGATTGGAGATAGAGCATATCTCCGTGTGTCACCACTCCGAGGAGTTAAACGATTTGGAGTTAAGGGAGAGTTAGACCCGAGATTCGTAGGACCGTATCGAGTTCTGGAACGTATGGGAGACGTTGCCTACAAGTTGGAGTTACCTGAAGGATTGTCAGGAGTTCACGATGTGTTTCATGTTTCCCAGTTGAAGAAGTGCCGTGCTGAACTCGCTGATATTCCTCTGAGTGATACAGTGCCCCTGGAAGAAATTCAGTTGGAGAGTGATCTAACCTACGAGGAGCAACCCGTCAAGATTCTCGAGTTTGCCAGCCGAGTTACACGCAGCAAGGTTATAAAGTTTTGTAAAGTTCAGTGGAGCCACCATACCGAGGAAGAAGCCACCTGGGAGCGAGAGGGAGACCTACGGAAAGACCATCCACATCTATTTTCTAGCCAACCCGAATCTCGTGGGCGAGATTCATCTTAAGGGGGTAGGTTTGTAACATCCCAAGTTTCAATTTGGATGTTATACATAGGACATCATATGCATAGCATATTTTATTTGCATTTTGGTTGAGATCCTAAAAATCTTAAGCAACTCAAGGACCCAAGGAGAGAGTTGGAGATTTCATAATTTTTCATATTTGAATTTTTCAAATTTAAAAAGGGGATCAATTTGATTTTAATATTTTTCTCTCCAATCATTTCCAATAATAAAAATAAATGAGAAGATAAAATGACTTCTTGAAAAGAGAGGAATATTGGACAAGAAATTTTAAAATCAAATTAATATTCTGTTTGTACTTTATTAGCTATTTCATTTGAATTAAAAAATATGCATTTTTGAAAATTGCATTTTAGGCCAGAAAAATGGTCACCTTGTCCTAATATTAGGTTTCGACGGTGAAAAATAATTCTGGTATTTTTACAATTTTTTATATTTTATTAGGATTTTTCTTTCGGGCGATTGTTTTTTAGAAAAAACTTTGTCGCTCGACTGGGCCGAAGGCCCGGCCGAGCCGTCCTGCCACGCGCCGCCTCCCGCTCGGGAGAGTCCCGCCGCCGCCCGCTCGCCGAAGTCCGAGCCGGACTCCGGGTCCGCCGCCGCCAGCCCTCTCCCCCAAGTCGCCCCTCCCCCCCCCCCCCCCCGCCCCCTTTATAAGCCGCCCCAGCCCCGTCGCCTCCTCCTCACCCCACCACCGCAGCCGCACCCGCATCACACCGCCCGCCGTCGCTTGCTGCCGCACCGCCGCCGCTCGCCGCTCGCTGCCGTGTGCCGCGCCGTGCCCCGTCGCCGCTGCCGCGCCGCCGCTGCCCGCTGCCGCACACCGCCTCGCCAGAACCCACCGCCGGTTTTCGCCAGTTTTTAGGTAAAAACCTAGATTGATTTTTTTAGGGTTTCGACGGTTAATTTTTTTGTTTTTTTTTCATTTTAGTTTTATTTTATTTAGCATACGTTCACCGGTTAACTTCTGTTAACGAATGCTTTTCGTTCATTAGTTCTTGTTAGGGAACGTTCGTTCTTTAGAGTTTTTCTTTTTTCTTTTATTTTCGGCTAGAGACCTATACGTGAATACTTTTATCACAGATTAGCCCGTGATCTTCAAACCCTCGCTACTTTTTGCTCGTTCGTCCAAATCCAGTGAAACCAATGCCAAAATCTTTGTCTTGTTCCCCTCTTTCCAGATAATCAACTTGAACATGGTTTTGAAAAATTAAAATTTGGTTTCAATAAGATTTGAATTCGAACTTCTTTTGATCGTAGTTTGAGTTTCGTAGCTCCGATTCGATTGATTCTTTTTGCAAATCGAAGCTCTTCAGTTGAACTTTCAGTTTAAATCTTTTCTTTTGAGTTTTACCCAGGCATCATATGTCTGAGTTCTTATGTATGCTATTGTTTGTTCACAATAGAGTTTACGGAGTGCGAAGCGTGCTACTACGAGTCACTAGGGTTTGCAGATCGTTAGCAAGGCAAGTAACAGTTTGATCATATCCCTTTATTACCCAGTTGTATGCATTAGTTCCAATAGTCAAACATTGCATGAGTAGGACTTGTTTAACATGTGGGTATTGGGAAGTGGTTGATGAGGTAGAACCTATTGTCTTTTATTCAAACCCTGGGTTGTTACTACATTATGCTTATACTGCTATGCTATGCTCGTAGACGTGGGTTGGTTTGAGTGATCCATGACAGATGTGAGAGTTATTGTTAATTAATGGTTAAACTTAAGGTGGCTACTTTAATACACATCTGGGTGGATTGGTTGCGGGCAGCTGGAGAATCCAGTGTTGTCCTAGGATATCCCAGAGTACCCGTGTGATCATCCTATGGTTTTCCAGCTAGGCTCAAAGGGATCATAAGATTATTCATGCTAGAAACATCCATGTGTAGCCACAAGCCATTATGGGCTCTAGCATAGTTGAGTAAGTTGTGTGACTTCTTTCAGTGGTAGGCTAGCAGATGTAGGGGAAGTAGGTGGTACTGTCTACCCAGAGTAAAGAGTTAATTCTTTAGAAAGACTGTGTCTCAGTCATCCATTTCTCAAACACCGTGTAGTGCGAGAAATCCGACGGAGCAGATCATGTCTTGTGGGGAAAAGTGCACAAACCTCTACACAGTGTGTAAACTAATCATGGTTAGCCGTGTCCCCGGTTATGGACATCCTGAGTATCTAGTACTTGTATTATTATGTTGATCTCATCACTCTGAGGTCGGATCGCTACAAGATGGTATCAGAGCACACGCTGACTGTAGGACGCGGCCAGTAAGATACGCCATAGGACCCTCTCCACTACTCCTTTCTGACTCTTCTCCATTTCTACTATATAGATGGCGGACCCAAGGAACAAGTTTGCTCAACCAGATGAAAACACTCCTTTTGGACGACACTTGAAGGAAGCCACTAGGTACCTAAGCATCGAAATACAAACCTTCACCAGGACCTACACCGCCACTCTACCTGAAGAGGAGCGCTTGATGATTCGAGTACATGTTCTAGGAAGGACATTCACACCAGTTACTGAGCCCATAGAGTTTTCCTTTAATGCACCAACCTGGAGTCTAGGAAAGAGCATGGCAGCCCACATCACCATGGAATGCATTGGCGAGGTATACAACATGGATCTTAAGGACACCATTTACTAGATATGTGGACACCGAGATGAGCAATGGGAGATGATTTACGCCAAGAAGGACAAGTCCATTGCAGCCTACATCCAGGAGTTGAACCAGCACATTCGTCGTCAGGAGAACCAGATGTGCGCCAGCATGATAGACATGAAGAAGGTGATGACTAGGAACATGGAGCTAGAAGAGGAGCTCAAGTTTACACTTGATGGATATGAAGAGGAAATTGCAGTGCTACTGGAGAAGAATGAATACCTGAAGAAGAAGCTAGGAATATTCATGGGAGATCCCGCACCTGAGGAGGACAACCACCCCAAAGACTACATCATCATCGACGACACCGACTCCGACCCCGATAGTGATGATGATTATGAAGACGAAGCTGGAGCAGATATCATGGAGTCTTCCTCCGATCAAAATTTCTAGTCGACCACCATATTATCAGTAGTATTCCCCCATGTATATAGTAGTATTCCGAGTATTTTGTAACGGTAGATTAGATCGATTGTATGCCCTTGTTCAAATTTAGTGATGTGAATGAATGTGTTTGTCTCATGTGCATATGGGTAGTGATTTCCCTTTATACCTCACTCTATTCTATTCTCACCCCTAGACCTATCAAATGCCTCCGAGACGTGACCCCGGATTTGTTTTCCCACCGGAGCTCACCCAGTTGATCCAACAATAGAATGCCTTGATGCAGTTGCTAGTCCAGAACCAAGGCAACAACAACAACAACAACAACCCACCGCCACTACCTCCAATGGACAACTTAGCCCGTTTTCTGAGATTGAATCCGCCAGTGTTTTCCAATAGCACCGAGCCGATTGTTGCTGATGACTGGCTCTATAGGATTGGAAGGGAGCTGACCACCGTAGGTTGCACAAATGCTGAGAAGGTGCACTTTGTCGCACATCAATTGGATGGACCCGCACCCTCATTGTGGGAGAATTACACCGCCACTTCCCCATAGCTAATGCCACATGGGATCAGTTTCAGCAAGCTTTCCGCACAGCCCACGTCTCAACTAGAGCTATGAGCATGAAGAAGCATGAGTTTCGCTACTTACGCTAGGGAAATCGTATTGTGGGCCAGTACATGGATGAGTTTAGTAAGTTAGCTCGTTATGCCCCGGATGATGTGGCCACAGATGCCGCAGAGCAGGAGAAGTTTATGGAAGGGCTGGATGATGGGCTGAGTATGCAGTTGATGGTGGCATTATTCACTAACTACCAGGAGTTGGTAGACATGGCCCTCATGATTAATGCAAGCAGCAGCAGATAGAGAGCCGCAAAAGGAAGTATGGACAGGGGAAGTATAATTCTGGAGCTCAGCAGAAGCCTCGCTTTACCCCGAACTCGGGAGGACATACCCATCATAACCATGGTGGCCACACTCACAATGGAGGAATCTCACATAATCATAGTGGCCCTAAGAATGGTAATGAGAATGGAGGAAACAACGGTAAGATTCGTTTCAACCCCACTACACCCGCTAAGAAGGATCTCAGTCACATTACTTGTTTCAAGTGCGGGAAGACTGGACACTATGCCACCGAGTGTCCTAAAGCAAAGAATGGGAATGACAATGGAAGCTCAGGGAAGAAGCCAAACCCCTTCACCAGAGGTCAGGTGAACCACATCAACGTAGAGGAAGTTGAAGAGCAGCCTGACACAGTAATTGGTAAGTTTTTGATTAAGTCATTTACTACTCTCGTTCTTTTTGACACTCGTGCGTCACACTCATACATATCAAGGGGATTTGTGGACAAGTTTAAGTTGCCAACCTTAGACCTTAGGTCATCCATGTTAGTAAGCTCGCCAGGAGCAGAGTATATGGCCAACTGATGGTGTGATCGGTTACATTAACCATTGGTAGTCGTGTTTTCCCCTCAGACCTAGTAAATATGGAGTCACAAGGATTGGATATAATACTAGGCATGGATTGGCTATCTAAGTAGGGAGGAAACATCGACTGTGTTAGTAAGTCAATTTTACTCACCACCCTGTCGGGAAAAAGGATCAAGTATGTATCTAGGCATGCGCCAAGGAGGACCAAAGTAAATTCCCTCTCGGGAGTTGTTCAGGAAGAAGTGCATGTTGTGAAGGACTACCCGGATGTGTTTCCAGACGAATTACCGGGCATGCCACCAGATAGAGACATAGAATTTTTTATAGAGTTGTTACCAGGCACCGGACTAATATCGAAGAGACCATATCGGATGCCCGCAAATGATCTGGAGTAAATTAAGAAGTAGATTAAGGAGTTACTAGAGAAAGGTTATATCCAACCAAGTTCATCACCGTCGGGAGCCCCAGTGCTCTTAGTTGATAAGAAGGATGGATCTTTGAGAATGGTTGTTGATTATCGGACATTGAATGAAGTGACGATCAAGAACAAGTACCCACTACCGATGATCAATGATTTGTTTGACCAGCTGCGGGGAGCTAAAGTATTCTCCAAGATTGGTCTTCGATCAGGATACCACCAGTTGAAGATCCGAGAATAGGATATACCTAAGACAACTTTTACCACAAGGTATGTGCTATATGAGTACACAATCATGTCTTTTGGATTGACTAACACCCCTACCTATTTCATGAGTATGATGAATAAGGTGTTCATGGAGATTTTGGATAAGTTTGTTGTGGTGTTCATTGATCACATTTTGGTGTACGCGAAGAATGAAGAGGAACACAAGGAACATCTGCGATTAGTTCTCAAGAATCTCAGAGAACATCATCTATACGCCAAGTTTAGCAAATGTGAGTTTTGGTTCAAGGAAGTTGGATTTCTTGGACATGTTATATCAAGAGAAGGTATAGTGGTAGACCCTACCAAGGCTCAGTCTGTCACTGGGTGGTTGGCACCCACCTCAGTAGAAGAGATCCGCAGTTTTCTGGGACTCGCAGGATATTATAGGAGGTTCATTGAGAATTTTTCCAAGATTGCGAAACCCATGACAGATTTATTGAAGAAGGACACCAAATTCAAATGGAATGAGGAATGTGAGGCCAGTTTTCAAGAGTTGAAGAAACGTTTGGTTACAACCCTAGTACTAATTCTTCCGGATATACGCAAGGATTTCCAAGTGTATTGCAACGCTTCTCACTTGGGACTTGGAGGTGTACTTATACAAGATGGAAGAGTTGTTTCATATGCCTCACGGTAGCTTCGACCTCACGAGTTGAATTATGCCATGCATGATTTGGAGTTAGCAGCCGTAGTGCATGCGCTCAAGACCTGGAGACATTTTCTTATTGGAAACCGTTGCGATGTGTACACGTATCATAAGAGTTTGAAGTATATTTTCACGCAAAAGGAGCTGAATCTCAGGCAGAGGGGATGGTTGGAGCTCATAAAGGATTATGATATGAAGTTGCATTATCATCCAGGAAAGGTCTATGTCGTAGCAGACGCTTTGAGCCGCAAGATTATGTCAATACCCTCGTAAGTGGAGGATTATCGCAGGAGTTAGTTAACGATCTCAAGGAACATCATTTGATGATAGTTCCAAGAGGTTTTGTTGCAGTAATGGAGGTTCAGTCCACATTATTGGAAAAGATTCATGAAGCTCAAAAGGATGATTAGGAAATTGCTGAGATAAAGGAGAAGATGAGTAAAGGAAAAGCCAAGGGTTTTCGTGAGGATGAGCACGAGACTTTATGAATTGAGGATCGTGTATATGTGCCCAGTAATGCGGAGATCAGGAAGTTAATACTTCAAGAGGCTCATGACTCCCCATACTCGATTCACCCCAGAAACACCAAGATGTATTTGGATTTGAAGGAACATTTCTGGTGGACTGGTATGAAGAAGGATATTGCCGAGTATGTAGCGGTATGTGATGTATGCGAGAGAGTTAAGACAGAACACCAGAAGCCAGAGGATTACTTCAGCCTATGCCGATACCCAAATGGAAGTGGGATAAACTTGGCATGGATTTCATCACCAGATTACCCAGGACACGATCAGGTTATGATTCCATCTGGGTAGTAGTTGATCACTTGACCAAAGTGGCTCACTTTATCCCAGTGAAAACTACTTATACAAGCGCGAAGTTGGCCAAGATATATATGACTAGGATCGTATGTCTGCATGGAGTTCCGAGGACCATCGTATCAGATCTTCGAATGATGGATCGGTAGTGTTATGCAAATAAAACATGCATGATGGCACGATAGATCATTGTTTTTAACTGGCCTATTACAAGGCATCTGACTTGCCAAAAGGGATAAATGTTTAGCATCCCAACGCTATGGCTGGTAAACCGGCTCCTGAAGTAAGACTTCTAGTCTTGGCGGGTCGAAGCCTCCGGGTCATCCTACGCTTATTCTTCTTCTTCTTATTATTATTATTATTATTATTATTATTCTCCTTGATTATCCATTGGCTGGAAGTCAGGCGTAGCCCAGTTGATACCGGTCAAAGCTCTAAACACAGCCTTGTCGTCTATAAGACTTGATGGATCAATATTAGAAGTGAAGGTATGCTTACGAGTCGGCGGGATGAGATCCACTTCTTGATGAACTAGCGCTTTCACCTTCTTCTTCTTAGCATCATAAGCCACCTGGTATTGGGATAGATTTGTTTCTTTGGCCAACTTGCTTGCTACTGGACGCATTTCCCTTGCTATTTGTGCAAAATCGTCAGCGTTGAAGGGAGACCCATCTTCTTTCACGCTGGGGCAGCCATTGGCTAAATCCTCTAGATCAAGATCTGCTTGCCATGCCTTTGCCTGGCTTAGGGCAGTCATGGCGCTGGCTCTGGTGGCTAATCACTTTAACTCTTCAATCCTCTGGGGTATCACCAATAGCTTCTCCAGTGTTTCCTTGATGAGGATGGTTTGATGTTTCTTATGAATAGCAGCAGCGATTATCCGCTGAGCGCCAGTGTATAGCTGCTCTACTAGAGTATAGACAGCCTTAAGCTTGATGCGCATGTGTGAACCCAACTTTGTGCTTCTGGAGCCTGCATCAGTAAAATTATTGGTAAACTGGCAGATGATTATGACATACTGATGTGCAAGGGAGAATATTTTGTTACTTACCGAAGATGGCCGATGTCATGCTACTGATTTGATGCTTTAAACTGGACAACACATGAGTTACTGGTTTAAGAGCTCCTTCGGCATCTTCCGCTCTTTTTAATAAAGCTGCCTTCTCGGTCTCCTAGCCGATTCTATTAGTACTAAAGTTTTGTTTCAACTGCTCAATGTTTTCCAATGCAGTCTTCAGCTCTGATTTTGCTTTTGAAGTCTCAGATTATTGAGTTTGAATATTGGCCCTCAAATCCTTGACTTGGGATTCCTTCTCATTTAGTTCAGCCTGCGACATGAACAACATGGAAGGTATTATGATCATGATTATTTTTGAAGTCCCAAGCACAATACAAGTATTTTCCTTGGCACTTGGGGGATAATGACTATTGCTCTTTTCAAGACAAGTTTATATGATGACCCGGGTAAAATGATATGATCCGGCTTATAAAGCTACATGATTGGGTTTTATTTTCAGCCATGGTGATAAGTCCCGGCTTATTCATACTGATTAAACCGACCCTTGGGAGCTACAGGTGCAAAGTTGATCACTGCTAATTGAAGTCCCGGCTTAACTTGATAGTTTAAGCCGGCCCTTGGGGGATACTAGTTTTGATCTTCATTCATTTATGACTATCTAAAAGTCTACAGTATATTTAATTCCATCACATTTTATAGACTTGGCGGCTGATATATGTATATTTATGAGGAGGATTGGGCTGGATTACCTCAAAGTGCCCCTTCATCAAGTTTACCAAGCCAGCTTCGAAGTCACGGCTGGTGTGAAGGCGGTTCAAGTAACCAGAGTGAATCTCTTGAGCACTAAATTGATAATAGCCTTCCAAGTCAACTTTCCATTTGCCCTTGTCAACGGTAGAGAACTCTTCCTTGGCGTTGTGTTTGGACAGGGCAACGAGATTGCCTAGGGCCTGATAAGCCATCCCAGTAATCATTACATCATCCTCTTCTTGAGCCGGCTGAGCAGGTCTGGGCGGTTTATCATTTCCTGGATCAACGTCCAGGGCATCTTGCGTAACGGGGTGTTCCTCTGGAGGGGAATCATCTATAGCATCTTCTGACACTTGATGCAAAGTCTCGGTTGTGGCATGTTTTTCCAGATCAACATTCTTGGGCTCTTTAGCCGATTCACCAATCTTCTGCTTCTTGTTGGGCTTTGCCATAGCGCTGAAAAGGAAATACAAGACAGAGTTAATATGACAAGCAAATGCATGATTCAAGATGGATAATCTTAACATTCTTACCCAGGCACGGTCTTGAAGGCTGGGATTTGAGTTTCTGTTGAGTCACAGAGGAGGAATGAGATGTTCCCTGATAGTTTGAATCAGATGGGTTAAGAGGTAGACGAAAAAGACCCGCCTTTGAAACCTCTGGTCGACGCTTGCGAGGTGCTGGTGTGTTGGGTAAGCCGAAGGAAAGGACTCCTCTGCCGCTATTCTAGGTTGTGCGGCAAGCTTCATGTTGCTGCTTCTTCAAAATAAAGTTGGGATCCAAGTAAGCTAAAGGGTGAGAAAATCTTACTTTCCAGGTTGCTTGTCGAGTTTTCCGTGTTGGCAGAGGTTCTGAGCCGGAGGAAAGAGTAATTACCTCTTCATCATCTGCATGCCTGGCCTCTGCATCATCCTGATAATAGTCATTATCAATAAGATGTACAAAAAATGGGCCAAGGGAATCAAGTTTACCTCCGACTCATCATCATCATCATGATGATCATCCAAGTTGAACAACTCAGCAGGATTGGTCTTCTTCTTGGCAGCCTATTTGATAGCTTTGCTCTTTGTCTGGGTCTTCTTGACCAGCTTATCTAATTTCTTCTTCCAGAAAGAGGAATCGACCTGCGCAAATAAAATGGGTTATGAGAAAATAGTCTGAATTAAAGACAATGCTTAAACCGGAAATAGCTTAAAAGCTTATAGCTGGTGGTTGATTGAGAGCGCAAAAAGGATTTAGTCCAACTTTGCTACAATCTTCCAGACTCTCGTTTATTGATGTCCTCTTCAGTCATCTCTATCTGGCAGTGGCGAAGTGGATATTTCAAGTCCCTAGTGTACTCACACATTAAGCCGGGTTGGCAGCTTAGGGGCAATATCCTCCATGAAACCCAGCACCGGACAAGGTCGATGCTGGTTAAACCATTAGCCATGAAGGCTCTAATTTTTGAAAAAATGGGCGCATGCGGTCTAGCAGAGGATGCCTCTTGCTAAGCCGGCTAGCACAATAACCCGACAGAGGATTTTCTCCTTCTAGAGAAGTGTCTTTGCAGTAAAACCAGGTTTGGTTCCAGTCTTTGGGATGACTGGGCAGAGTGGCAGCTGGAAAAGTGGCTTCTTTTCGCCGTTGTATAGAGATGCCACCTAGCTCTAGGCTAGGCCCATCGGTGAACTCGTTCTGCTGGTTTAAATAGTAAAATTCCTTGAATAGCTCTATGGTGGGCTCCTGTTGAAGGTACACCTCGCAGAATACTTGAAAGTTGCATATGTTTGAAGCCGAATTTGGTCCGAAATCTTGTGGATGGACCTTGAAAAAATGCAGCACACCGTGGAAATTTTTTGAGCCGGGAGGACTAAAGCCCCGAAACATATGATTAGTAAAGACAATTTCTTCACCATCCATGGGCTCGGGAGGGGTTTTTGTGCCTGGCACCCTCCAATAGATGACATCTTTTTTGGCTAGGACACCTATTTGAACATACTCGTTCAACTCTTCCTTGGTGACCCGGGAAATAACCTAGTTGTAGGCGGAACAGTTTTGCCCATTTTGAGGTTGAAGGCCTAAAAGAAAGAAATATTACCGGTTTAAGACTATGCTATTAAGCCGGACCATGGATTCAAAAGTAAAAGTGCTATAAGCGGCTGATGTGTTAAGCTAGAAGATGAACATTGAAGTACGCGGATATTCATATTGGCGGCTTAAAATGAAGCTAATGGTACCCGTCGGGTTATAGATTATGTTGTTAAACCGGCCAGAGGTTAAAGGCCAAGTACATGGTGCAGAATCAAATTTGGAGGATGAATAAGTAAGCATGGTGAAACCGGAGATTACTACCGGGTTTTATAGGTTGGGAAGGACACGATGGCGGTTTGAAACAGAGCTTAATGTTATATGGCAGATGAGATCTTCTATGGAGAAGAGGTATTCTGATGTTAAAAACGAATGCTAAACTGCTACCGCACAAGTTTCATGCGATGTTCAGATCAAAAGCTACTCGAGCTAAAGGAGAAAACGAAGAACGACAAAGAACACCGATGAACAAGGTTAACATAATGAAGATCTGAGGTATAAGGAGATGAATACTTACAGATGTAGATGGACTGCGGTGGAGCGTCGGCGTTCTCTGGACCTGTCAGGTTGATGCAGCGACCTGAGTTGGAGCAACGGATGGAGGAGGGCGATGGCGGAGCTCGAGGCTGCAGAGGAGTCACGGAAGGATGACGAAGACGAGGAGGCAAGGGTGAAAATGAAACTATTTATTAGAGGATGGATACATGGCATGCGCGGGAATCAAGGAGGCCGAAATCATCATATCGCTATATGGACGCCTCATTTTCAGGATGATCATTAAGATAAGGATCAGTTAAAGATGTTCTGGGCCTTGTGAAAATTTAATGTGAAATGACGTCATGGCGAGTTAAGGAGGTTCTGTGAGCTGACGTGATGGCGGGTTACAGTAAATTTGTTAAAAGGACGATGCAAGATTTTGAGAAGTTGGGTACTGAAGATTGATGTGAACAAGTTCAAATCAACCTGGGGCATAATGTTGGGGATATAACTACTGGGTATGAACCACCCAGGATGGGCCGGGTCATACCTATTGACTTATCAATGAAGATGGCGGGTCATAGCAAGCATATTGACGGCCCAAGACCCAGAGGCTACTTGAGGCCCAAGGGGATGAACCGCGACATGTATAACTTTTATTGTAAGGCAAGCTTAGTTAGTCACCGAGCCGGACACGTTGTGTATGAGCCAGCCGGGACTCTGTAAGCCGTCGGGCATCAACCTATGTATATAAAGGGGTAACCCGGCAGCGGGTTAACTCAGATAACAAACAATCAAGAGCTAGGTCAAGCGTATTCGCGCCCTGGTAATCGAAACCCTAGCAATACAACACAAAGCAGGAGTAGGCATTTACTTCATTGAGAGGGGCCAAAGCTGGGTAAACTCTCTGTGTCATTTGTCCCGTTTAAGCCCTTCAAGCTAACCTAGTTGCGATGGCTCCACGACTAAGTCCTTTCGCTGGGACATCTACCGTGTTAAGTTCATGACAGGTCTTGTCCATCACATCATTCTCCTAATGATGTGATCCCGTTTATCAAATGACAACACATGTCTATGGTTAGGAAACTTAACCATCTTTGATTAACGAGCTAGTCAAGTAGAGGCTTACTAGGACACGGTGTTTTGTCTATGTATCCACACATGTATCAAGTTTCCGATTAATACAATTCTAGCATGAATAATAAACATTTATCATGATATAAGTAAATATAAATAAAAACATTATTATTGCCTCTAGGGCATATTTCCTTCAGGAGGCTCCCAGGCAGGAGGCCTTGCCTTTTCGATCGATGTTTCTTGGTTATTGCTTCTGTTTCTAGGCGTTCAGATTCAGAAATCAGCTATTTCGAGTTCCTAGATGAAAAAATCAGAGGAGGAGCATGTGGAACATTTTGTAGGTGTTGTTCCCACGACCGTGTTGAGCGGTCATTCACTCAATTCGATTCAGCCATTTAGCCATAGAGATAAAAAACAAGTTTTTGTGCTGTTTGTGCAAAGCAGTACTTTCATAGTTTTTGTCCATAGCTTTTCATGATCTTCAAGGGTTGATAAATTGGTGTTATACAATGGTATATCTACCTGATACCTTTTAGTTCATAGATCAATTTTATTTACTTGATTTCCATGAGTATTCGTCTTGCTATGGATTTCCAAAGGCGGCTACTCGTTATTCCTGAATCTGAAAATAGCATAGATGTATTTGCTGGTTTTGACCTATAAGCTCATAATTTGAGGTTGAATAGTTGGATTTATAGGTATACAAGGTCTTTATGAATCCGTAGCCATTTTGTGGAGGGGCAGCAAAGGGTTTTTTTAGCTTCCTAGCTCAAGATATGAATTTTTCCGTGGAGGGGCAACAAAGGGTTGCTCCCTGGAAATGCGATTAGGCGTGTTTTTGTGTGTGCTTTACATAGCTTGTTTTGGTGCAATCTTTAAAACTTGTATATATGTTTCTACAGCAGGTTGCAGCACGAATCCACCGGAGATAGCCTCACACCACCTCCCTCACAATGGTTGAGGCGAGTACACCAGGAAACAAGAGCTAGATTGCTCCCTTAGTATCACTAGTAGAATGCTCGTGCGTTGCTACGAGCTTCAATGCATACAAGTGATTAAGGTCATCTTTAAATGTCGAAGCTTATTTCTCACTCAGACATCTTGGCGTGTTTGGACATCAAATGGACATCCAGGAGGCTCCTCAAAATCCAATGTCGACGGTCCGGGCTCATCCAAATCCATCCCATATGGAGGGAGAAATATAGTTATCCAAACTATTCCCAGGTTTTTTTGTCATAGCAGGACATTTCTTGCTGGAGCCCTCTTCTTTAAAACCAGATGATGTCCACCTCACCTTCACCATGGTGTTCTCTCTCCTTCACACTGTACTTCCCCACGGACCAGCAAGGAGGAGTCGCCGCCAACTGCCTTGCTCTCCGTCTTGATCCCCTTTCTGATGTCTCCTAAGTTGTTGCCACATTATAACATACAATTGAATGTCATGCATTACCAGGAAACAAAAACATGATCGCCGCTGTTTGGCATGCAATTGATACACCACTGCGTCTGTCATTAACTCTTGAAGCAATCAACCAATGCATCTATTACCCTTCTATCCTAAACAAAATAATATTAAGTACCACCATAGGATAATTATTAATTATTGTTTCCTTTCTCATGTGCGCGGAGTGTTATTTGTCTTTACTTGCCAGGATTCTGGTTGCATGAGAAATACCCATTTTGTTGATTGTGGCCCTTGTATAAATATGTATTGGTACAAATGAAGACATAAAATCAATAGTCCCACACTTCGACGTAATACATATTGCCGATGCCGCTGGAAAAGATAGTGTGGTTTTTCAATATCAGCATATACAAATATTCTCTGGTTAGTCCCTAGAAAATGAAAGAGCAATCACATACGTATTTATGCAAACTAAACCCAAAAAATTACATAACAAGATCACAAGGTACTTGGCAAAAACTAAATTTTAGTGTTTTATTTCTATACTGGCCTTATCCCAGTTTAATTTCACAGCTCTTCCTATATGTCTAGTAATCTAAAAAAAGTGTCTACCAAATCACATCAGATTGTTAGTACAATCATATAGAATGTTTACAGGATAGATATTCCCTCCATCCTATAATATAAGATGTTACTAGAACCAATATAATACAATATATCGGTTGTAGTAACATCTCATATTATGCGTGAAGGAAATATGCCCTAGGGGCAATAATAAAGTTGTTATTTATATTTCCTTATATCATGATAAATGTTTATTATTCATATTAGAATTTTATTAACCCAAATCTTGATACATGTGTGGATACATAGACAAAACACCATGTCCCTAGTAAGCCTCTACTAGACTAGCTCGTTAATCAAAGATGGTTAAGTTTCCTAAACATAGACATGTGTTGTCATTTGATAAATGGGATCACATCGTTAGGAGAATGATGTGATGGACAAGACCAATCCGTTAGCTTAGCATGTTGATCGTTCAGTTTTATTGCTATAGCTTTCTTCATGTCATATACATATTCCTTCGACTATGAGATTATGCAACTCCCGGATACCGGAGGAATACCTTGTGTGCTATCAAACATCACAACATAACTGGGTGATTATAAAGATGCTCTGCAGGTATCTCCGGAGGTGTTTGTTTGGTTGGCATAACTCGAGATTAGGATTTGTCACTCCGAGTATCTGAGAGGTATCTCTGGGCCTTTTCGGTAATGCACATCATGATAAGTGTTGCAAGCAATGTGACCAATGAGTTAGTTGCGGGATGATGCATTCAGAACGAGTAAAGACACTTGCCGGTAATGAGATTGAACTAGGTATGAAGATACCAACGATCGAATCTCGGGCAAGTAAAATACTGATGACAAAGGGAATAACGCATGTTGTCATTACGGTAAGACCGATAAAGATCTTAGTAGAATATGTGGGAACCAATATGAGCATCCAGGTTCCGCTATGGGTTATTGATTGGAGAGGTGTCTCGGTCATGTCTACATAGTTCTCGAACCCGTAGGGTCCGCACGCTTAACGCTCGATGACGATTTTTGTTGGGGAACGCAGTAATTTCAAAAATATTCCTACGCACACGCAAGATCCATCTAGGTGATGCACAACAACGAGAGGGGAGAGTGTTGTCCACGTACCCTTGTAGACCGTAAGCGGAAGCGTTATGACAACACGGTTGATGTATTTGTACGTGTTCACGATCCGACCGATCCTGGCACCGAAGGTACAACACCTCTATGATCTACACACGTTTAACTCGGTGACATCCCACGAACTCTAGATCCAGCTGAGTGTCGAGGGAGAGTTTTGTCATCACGACGGTGTGATGACGGGGATGATGAAGTTACCGACGCAGGGCTTCGCCTAAGCACTACAACGATATGACCGAGTTGGAAATCTATGGAGGGGGGCACCACACACGGCTAAGAGATCAACTTGTGTGTTGATGGGGTGCCCCGCTCCCCCGTATATAAAGGAGTGGAGGATAGGGAGGGCCGGCCCTCTCTATGGCGCGCCCTATGGGAAGTCCTACTCCCATCGGGAGTAGGATTCCCCCCTTTCCCTAGTTGGAGTAGGAGAGGAAGGAAGGAAGAAAGAGGGAGAAGGAAAGGGGGTGTTGCCCCCTTCCCTAGTCCAATTTGGACCCAAGGGGGAGGGGGCGCGCGGCCTACCCTGGCTTCCCCTCTCTCTTTCCACTAAGGCCCAATAAGGCCCATATACTCCCTGGGGGGTTCCGGTAACCCCCTGGTACTCCGGTAAATGCCCGAACTTACCAGGAACCATTCCGATGTCCAAACATAGGCTTCCAATATATCGATCTTTATGTCTCGACCATTTCGAGACTACTCATCATTCCCGTGATCATATCCGGGACTTCGAACAACCTTCGATACATCAAAACACATAAACTCATAATACCGATCGTCACTAAATGTTAAGCATGCCGACCCTACGGGTTCGGGAACTATGTACACATGACCGAGACTCAGCTCTGGTCAATAACCAATAGCGGAACCTGGATGCTCATATTGGTTTCTACATATTCTACGAAGATCTTTATTGGTCAAACCGCATAACAACATACGTTGTTCCCTTTGTCATTGGTATGTTACTTGCCCGAGATTCGATCGTCGATATCTCAATACCTAGTTCAATCTCGTTACCGACAAGAGTCTTTACTCGTTCCCTAATGCAACATCCCATAACTAACTCATTAGTCACATTTCTTGCAAGGCTTATAGTGATGTGCATTACCGAGAGGGCCGAGAGATACCTCTCCGATACACAGAGTGACAAATCCTAATCTCGATCTATGCCAACTCAACAAACACCATCAGAGACACCTGTAGAGCATCTTTATAGTCACCCAGTTACGTTGTGACATTTGATAGCATACTAACTGTTCCTCTGGTATTCGGGAGTTGCATAATCTCATAGTCATAGGAACATGTATAAGTTATGGAGAAAGCAATAGCAATAAACTAAACAATCGAAGTGCTAAGTTAACGGATGGGTCAAGTCAATCACATCATTCTCTAATGATGTGATCCCGTTCATCAAATGACAACTCTTTGTCCATGGCTAGGAAACTTAACCATCTTTGATTAACGAGCTAGTCAAGTAGAGGCATACTACTGACACTCTGTTTGTCTATGTATTCACACATGTACTAAGTTTCCGGTTAATACAATTCTAGCATGAATAATAAACATTTATCATGATATAAGTAAATATAAATAACCACTTTATTATTGCCTCTAGGGCATATTTCCTTCAGTCTCCCACTTGCACTAGAGTCAATAATCTAGATTACATTGTAATGATTCTAACACCCATGGAGTCTTGGTGCTGATCATGTTTTGCTTGTGAGAGAGGCTTAGTCAATGGGTCTGCAACATTCAGATCCGTATGTATCTTGCAAATCTCTATGTCTCCCTCCTTGACTTGATCACGGATGGAATTGAAGCGTCTCTTGATGTGCTTGGTTCTCTTGTGAAATCTGGATTCCATTGCCTAGGCAATTGCACCAGTATTGTCACAAAAGATTTTCATTGGACCCGATGCACTAGGTATGACACCTAGATCGGATATGAACTCCTTCATCCAGACTCCTTCGTTTGCTGCTTCCGAAGCAGCTACGTACTCCCATTCACACATAGATCCCGCCACGACGCTCTGCTTGGAACTGTACCAACTAACAGCTCCACCGTTCAATAAAAACATGTATCTAGTTTGTGTCTTAGAGTCATTCGGATCAGTGTCAAAGCTTGCATCGAAGTAACTGTTTACGACGAGCTCTTTGTCACCTCCATAAATGAGGAACATATCCTTTGTCCTTTTTAGGTATTTCAGGATGTTCTTGACTGTTGTCCAATGATCCACTCCTGGATTACTTTGGTACCTCCCTACTAAACGAATAGCAAGGCACACATCAGGTCTGGTACACAGCATTGCGTACATGATAGAACCTATGGCTGAAGCATAGGGAATGAAATCCATTTTCTCTCTATCTTCAGCAGTGGTCGGGCATTGAGTCTGACTCAACTTCACACCTTGTAACACAGGTAAGAACCCTTTCTTTGCTTGATCCATTTTGAACTTCTTCAAAACTTTATCAAGGTACGTGCTTTGTGAAAGTTCAATTAAGCGTCTTGATCTATCTCTATAGATCTTGATGCCCAATATATAAGCAGCTTCACCGAGGTCTTTCATTAAAAAATTCTTATTAAAGTATCCTTTTATGCTATTCAGAAATTTAGTATCATTTCTGATCAGCAATATGTCATCTACATATAATATCAGAAATGCTACAGAGCTCCCACTCACTTTCTTATAAATACAGGCTTCTCCAAAAGTCTGTATAAATCATATGCTTTGATCACACTATCAGAGCGTATATTCCAACTCTGAGAGGCTTGCACCAGTCCATAAATGGATTGCTGGAGCTTGTACACTTTGTTAGCACCTTTTGGATCGACGAAACCTTCTGGTTGCATCATATACAACTCTTTTTTAAGATATCCATTAAGGAGTGCAGTTTTGACATCCATTTGCCAAATTTCATGATCATAAAATGCGGCAATTGCTAACATGATTCGGACGGACTTAAGCATCGCTACGGGTGAGAAGGTCTAATCATAGTCAACTCCTTGAACTTGTTGAAAACCTTTTGCAACAAGTCGAGCTTTGTAGACAGTAACATTACCGTCAGCGTCAGTCTTCCTCTTGAAGATCCATTTATTCTCTATGGCCTACCGATCATCGGGCAAGTCAACCAAAGTCCACACTTTGTTCTCATACATGGATCCCATCTCAGATTTCATGGCCTCAAGCCATTTTGCGGAATCTGGGCTCATCATTGCTTCCTCATAGTTCATAGGCTCGTTATGGTCAAGTAACATGACCACCAGAAAAGGATTACCGTAGCACTCCGGTGCAGATCTTACTCTGGTTGACCTACGAGGTTCGGTAGAAACTTGATCAGAAGTCTCATGATCAGCATCATTAGCTTCCTCACTTACTGGTGTAGGAATCACTGGAACTGATTCCTGTGAGGAACTACTTTCCAATAAGGGAGTAGGCACAATTGCCTCATCAAGTACAACTTTCCTCCCACTCAGTTCTTTTGAGAGAAATTCCTTCTCTAGAAAGGAACCATTCTTAGCAACGAATATCTTGCCTTCGGATCTGTGATAGAAGGTGTACCCAACAATCTCCTTTGAGTATCCTATGAAGACACATTTATCCGATTTTGGTTCGAGCTTATCAGGTTGAAGCTTTTTCACATAAGCATCGCAGCCCCAAACTTTAAGAAACGACAACCTGTGTTTCTTGCCAAACCACAGTTCATAAGGTGTCATCTCCACGGATTTCGATGGTGCCCTATTTAAGGTGAATGCAGCCGTCTCTAAAGCATAACCCCAAACGATAGTGGTAAATCAGTGAGACATCATAGATCGCACCATAACTAATAAAGTGCGGTTACGACGTTCGGACACACCACTACGCTGTGGTGTTCCAGGTGGCGTGAGTTGCGAAACTATTCCGCATTGTTTCAAATGAAGACCAAACTCGTAACTCAAATATTCTCCTCCACGATCAGATTGTAGAAACCTAATTTTCTTGTTACGATGATTTTCCACTTCACTCTGAAATTATTTGAACTTTTCAAATGTTTCAGACTTATGTTCATCAAGTAGATATACCCATATCTGCTCAAATCATCTGTGAAGGTAAGAAAATAATGATACCCGCCGCGAGCATCAACACTCATCGGACCGCTTACGTTAGTATGTATTATTTCCAACAAGTCTGTTGCTCGCTCCATTGTTCCGGAGAATGGAGTCTTAGTCATCTTGCCCATGAGGCATGGTTCACAAGCATCAAGTGATTCATAATCAAGTGATTCCAAAAGCCCATCAGCATGGAGTTTCTTCATGTGCTTTACACCAATATGACCTAAACAGCAGTGCCACAAATAAGTTGCACTATAATTATTAAACTTATATCTTTTGGATTCAATACTATCCATATGTGTATCACTACTATCAAGATTTAGTAAAAATAGACAACTCATCAAGGGTGCATGACCATAAAATATATTACTCATATAAATAGAACAACCATTATTCTATGATTTAAATGAATAACCCTCTCGCATCAAACAAGATCCAGATATAATGTTCATGCTTAACGCTGGCACCAAATAACAATTATTCAGGTCTAAAACTAATTCCGACGGTAGATGTAGAGGTAAAGTGCCGACGACGATCACATCGACTTTGGAACCATTTCCCACGCACATCGTCACCTCATCCTTAGCCAATCTTCGCTTAATCCATAGCCCCTGTTTCGAGTTTCAAATATTAGCAACAGAACCAGTATCAAATACCCAGGCGCTACTGCGAGCATTAGTAAGGTACACTGCTACCTCTTGAGCACTGTGTTGGTTTTCCCCGAAGAGGAAGGGATGATGCAGTAAAGTAGCGTAAGTATTTCCCTTCGTTTTTGAGAACCAAGGTATCAACACTACTAGGAAAAGGGCTACTAATGGCGCACCAGTTTTTCCTACTAATGGCGCATCACTGGTGCACCATTAGTATCATGCCACTAGTATTTTTTACTAATGGCGCACCACTGGTGCGCCATTAGTATCATGCCACTAGTATTTTTTACTAATGGCGCACCACTGGTGCGCCATTAGTATAGGCCACGGTGCGCCATTAGTATAGGCCACTGGTGCGCCATTAGTATAGGCCACTGGTGCGCCATTAGTATTTTTGAATTTTGAAGGTGGGAAAATAGTAGTGGCGCACTGTCTAACCCCCATCGTGCACCATTGCTATTTTTGAATTTTGAATTTGGATCTGGATCGTGATTTTTTTGCCCATTTTTTGCTCGTTTTTTGGCACGATATTATTTCAAATTTTGTTCCTGTTTTTGGATCTTGTACGTTCTTTTGCCGTGTTCTTTTGCCGGAGAGGAGTTCACCGGAGAGGAGGAGGAGGAGGTCACCGGAGAGGCGCTCGCCTACATCGCCGGAGAGGAGGAGGAGGAGGTCGCTGGAGAGGAGTTCACCGGAGCATCGGAGAGGAGGAAGGAGAAACCATGAGGAGATGGGAGGAGAGGAGGGAGGAGGAGCTCACCGGAGAGGAGGGAGGAGAAACCGTGAGGGGAGGGGAGAGGAGGAGAGGAGGGAGGAGGAGGTCGCCGGAGAGGAGGAGGAGGTCGCTGGAGAGGAGGAGGGTAGTATGGTGGAGGAGAGAAGGGAAGATGGAGTGGAGGAGAGGAGGAGATGGAGTGGAGGAGAGGTGGAGTGGAGGAGAAGAATGAAGAGGTAAGGAGGATAGGACCACGCCCAGCCATATATACGGCATAGTGATGGCGCACCGCGGGCAGGTGTGCCATTACTAACTTTTATTTTATTTTTTTGATTTATTTTGAATTTTGAAGGCGGGAAGATACTAATGGCGCACCATGGGCAGGTGCGCCATTAGTAACTTTTTTTATTTTTTGACTTATTTTGAATTTTGAAGGCGGGAAGATAGTAATGGCGCACCTAGTAAGTTTGAATTTTTTGCCTCTCCAGATCTTAAAAGCCCCGTATCTTTTTTTCTGTTAGGTTTTTGAGGATTTTGAAAATGTATTCAGATGTAACTTTTCGAGTAGATGATTTTTCATATAAAAAACATTTTCATCCGAGGTCGTACGCAAAAGTTATGCCCATTTTACAAATTCTCGAGAGATTTCGCAAATAAAGTCAAAATTCATATTTGTAAATTTTCACAACAACTAGACCACATATCACATGGGAAACTTATTTTCTTTTATTTTTTTGACATTTCCATTATTTTTTTATTTTTTTAAAACTGAAAAGGCGGTCCACGGGGAGGGGGGTGTGCATTCGGTGGAAGTGGTGGCCAAGTTACTAATGGCGCACCATGGCATGGTGCACCATTACTAGTTCAACTAGTAATGGCGCACCACTCCCACGGTGCGCCATTAGTAGTTTTGAAAAAATTTAAAAAAAATTACTAATGGCGCACCGTGGATGTGGTGCGCCATTAGTATTTGGACACTAATGGCGCACCAACACATGGTGCGCCATTAGTATATAGTAATGGCGCACCACATGTCTGGTGCGCCATTAGTGTCAATTCCATCTATAGCCCTTTTCCTAGTAGTGCAATCTAGTAGGAGGCCACGCGTGAGTCCCTCGCACCTGCACAAAACAAATAAATCCTCGCAACCAACGCGATAAGGGGTTGTTAATCCCTACACGACCACTTACGAGAGTGAGATCTGATAGATATGATAAGATAATATTTTTGGTATTTTTCTGATAAAGATGCAAAGTAAAATAAGAGCAAAGTGAAAAAGCAAAGGAAATAACTAAGTATTGGGAGATTAATATGATGAAGATAGACCCGGGGGCCATAGGTTTCACTAGTGGCTTCTCTCAAGAGCATAGGTATTTTACGGTGGGTGAACAAATTACTGTTGAGCAATTGACAGAATTGAGCATAGTTATGAGAATATCTAGGTATGATCATGTATATAGGCATCACGTCCGAGACAAGTAGACCGACTCCTGCCTGCATCTACTACTATTATTCCACTCATCGACCGCTATCCAACATGCATCTAGAGTATTAAGTTCATGAAAACAGAGTAACGGCTTAAGCAAGATGACATGATGTAGAGGGATAAACTCATGCAATACGATGAAAACCCCATCTTGTTATCCTTGATGGCAACAATACATACGTGCCTTGCTGCCCCTACTGTCACTGGGAAAGGACACCGCAAAATTGAACCCAAAGCTAAGCACTTCTCCCATTGTAAGAAAGATCAATCTAGTAGGCCAAACCAAACTGATAATTCGAAGAGACTTACAAAGATAACCAATCATACATAAAAGAATTCATAGAAGATTCAAATATTGTTCATAGATAGACTTGATCATAAACCCACAATTCATCGGTCTCAACAAACACACCGCAAAAAGAATATTACACCGAATAGATCTCCATAAGAGAGGGGGAGAACATTGTATTGAGATCCAAAAAGAGAGAAGAAGCCATCTAGCTAATAACTATGGACCCGAAGGTCTAAGGTAAACTACTCACACTTCATCGGAGGGGCTATGGTGATGATGTAGAAGCCCTCCGTCATCGATACCCCCTTTGGTGGAGCTCCGGAACAGGCCCCAAGATGGGATCTCATGGATACAGAAAGTTGCGGCGGTGGAATTAAGGTTTTGGCTCCGTATTTGATTGTTTGGTATTACGTAGGTATATACAGGAGGAAGGAGCACGTCAGTGGAGCAACATGGGGCCCACGAGGGTGGAGGGTGCGCCTGGGGGCGGGGTAGGTGCGCCCCCTACCTCATGGCCTCCTCCTTTGTTTCTTGACGTAGGGTCCAAGTCTCCTGGATCATGTTCGGTGAGAAAATCACGTTCCCGAAGGTTTCATTCTGTTTGGACTCCGTTTGATATTCCTTTCTTCGAAACCCTAAAATAGGAAAAAAACAATTTTGGGCTGGGCCTCCGGTTAATAGGCTAGTCCCAAAAATAATACAAAAGTGGATAATAAAGCCCAATAATGTCCAAAACAGTAGATAATATAGCATGGAGCAATCAAAAATTATAGATGCGTTGGAGACGTATCAAGCATCCCCAAGCTTAATTCCTGCTCGTCCTCGAGTAGGTTGTGACGCCCGGATAATTAAGCTACAGTAACCACACCTTAATTGTGCCATGTCATCACGATTAATTTTCTAAGCCTCACCTTGATCCAAACTAAACTCGAATTCAAAATCAAATGCAAGTAAATTTATTAAATTTTCAAATAATAAAACAAAAATGCAGGCTGGTTTGAAATAAATCCTTAACTATTTTTCATGAATTACCCAACATATTTTGTATTAATAAAATGCCCCTATCTATTTAAAACTGAGTTAGCAACAATTAAATTTACCGTTTCAATTTAAATAGATATCCAACCTTTTCAAAATAAATTGTAACTTTCTGAGTTGCTTTAAAATATTGCCTAGTGATTATGTGCTAAGTGGCACATTTGAAAAAGTTGTTTTGATAGCTAAAAAAATAGAAAACCATAGGGAAATATAAAACAGAAATTAGTAAATGCAGAAGGAACCGAACTACTATGCACTTTAGCCCAGTATGAACAGTTGCTAGCCTAGCCCACTGAACCGGCCTAGCCCAACTCCTCCCCTCTGTCTTTGTAGTTCTCTGTTCACCGAGCGCGGTGGATGACCGTGCGTTGTCCATGGATGGATTAGCCACGGGGCCGCCATCCCGCGCCTCCCCGTCGTCTCCCAGCGGCGGATAAGAACGGCCCCGAGCCCCCTGGATCGAACCCTATCTCCTTCTTCCCCTTCCATTCGCTCCTCCGCTTGAACCCAAAGCCCACCGATGCCTCACCGCCGCGTTGCCCTTATCTCCGTGGCCACCGACCTCCCCACGGCTAGCCAAGGCGCCCAGGAGGACCGCCGCCATCGTCCTCTTCGACTACGGGCACGCGTTCAAGCTCGGAGCACCTACATCGACTGGACCGAGCCGCCTTTGTCCGTGGTACCCAACCCCGTACGTCGCCGCTGCGTCGCTCCTACGGTCCACCTCGACTCCCTGCGGCTTCCCCGACCACACCACGAGCTCGCTGTGAGCTCCTTCCCCGAATCCCCATTCTTCCCGCCTCGATAAGTTTGCATAGCCTCCGTCCACGAAGTCGTCCGAGCTCCCAAGTACGCGCGTGTTTAAGCCGCCTCTGCTACTGCCTTCTCACTGCTGCACTGCTGCTCCCTAGCCACGCGTCCGCCGTCCCCTGCCCCCTGACCTCGTTCGCTCGCACCGGCCATGCCCCCGGGCTCCCCTGCCCGTGCTGCCCTGTCACCCACACATGCCAGCCTCTCCCATCCGCCTGGCCATGCTCGCACGCGCCGCTCGAGTTTCCTGCACGCGCGCTCGCCACAGCTGCCAACGCTGCTGCCGCCCCTGCTAGTCCTGCGCGCGCCCACCGGAACCCTTGCCGCCGCCTGTGCCTGCTGCTAGATCCGGCAACGCGGCCCAGGCCGCATCCGGCCGTGTGCGGCGTTGCCTGGCCGCCTCCACGCCATGCCGATGACTGCTGCTGCTCTGAACGTACTGCTGCTGAATGCTACTGTATCTATGGCTAGCTTTGCGAACATTACGCTGATTAACCCCCTTGAGAGCATCTAATCAGTGGGTAAACAACTACTAATAGGCCAAGAAAAATTATGAGTAGAAAGTATACTTGACAAACTTCATTTTATCCCATTGGACCAAGTCCTTTCGATGAACGGATTAAATCATATGAAAATCACAAAAGGCTATCTTCTGTTAACAAAGAACATAATTAACCCCTAGTTGTGTGTGTGCGTGTGTGTTCTGTGTTTGTGAGGCCGGCCCCATGTTCAATTAGTTTAGGGTTAATTAGTATTTAGATTAGCTACTAGCAGATGACATGTGGACCCCATTAATTAGGTTAGTATTTATTTATTTGTTTAGGTATAGCCTATGACATGCGGGATCCACTTCTACTATTCATGTGTTGACCAGTCAAATGTTGACTGGTTCAAGCCAGCCCCACTAGCCCCGCTGTCATACATTGTGGCTAGAATAGTGCTAGGTGGCAAAGTATTTCACCATTTATAATTCGAGTTAAATAAATTCTAGAAATCTTTTAAACTTTGAAAATTCATATAAAATTAACCATAACTCGGATGAAAATACTTTGAACATGAAAGTTACTCAGATCGACAAGACGAATCCGAATACGCAGTCTGTTCGTCCGCCACAAATCCCTAGCATAGCAAACATGCAACAATACCCCTCCAATTCGTCTGTCTGAAAACGTCAAACACCGGGAATACTTTCCCGGATGTTTTCCCCTTCGCCAGTAGCACCTACTACTACGTTAGGTCACCTCTAGCACCGCATAATGCCATGTTTGACTTTGTGATGCTTTGACTGCTTTGTTATTTATTGTGTTCCCCCTCCGTTACTTCTTTCTGGTAGACCTCGAGACTGCTGGCGAACCCCAGTTCGACTACGGTGTTGATGACCCCTCCTTCTTGCCAGAGCAACAAGGCAACCCCCCCTTTGATCACCAGATATCGCCTATTCTTCTCTATATTGCTTGCATTAGAGTAGTGTAGCATGTTATTGTTTTCCGTTAATCCTATCCTGATGCATAGCCTGTCCTTGCTACTACTGTTGTTACCTTTACCTGCAATCCTACATGCTTAGTATAGGATGCTAGTATTTCATCTGTGGCCCTACATTCTTGTCCGTCTGCTGTGCTATACTATCGGGCTGTGATCACTTGGGAGGTGATCACGGGTATATACTATATACTTTATACATGATACATGTGGTGACTAAAGTCGGGTCGGCTCGTGGAGCACCCGCGAGTGATTCATGGATAGGGGGCTGAAAGGACCTTTGTCCCAACGGCCCTCTATGTGGATCTTTGTGGCAGAGCGACAGGGCAGGTTGAGACTACCTAGGTGAGAGGTGGGCCTGGCCCTGGTCGGCGTTCGCGGTTATTTCAAGAGAACACGTTTAATGAGATCTTGGTATTTCATCTAAGTCTGGCCACTGGCCTATAAGCACTAACCATCTATGCAGGGACAGTTATGGGCACTCGATATCGTGGTATCAGCCGAAGCCTTCGTGACATCAGCGACTGAGCGGCGCACGCCACATTGGACCGTAAGCTCGCGCTTGTATTAAGGGGGCTAGGTCTGCTTCCGGCCGCATACGCAACGTGCAGGTGTGCAATGGGCGATGGGCCCAGACCCCTGCACCATAGGATTTAGACCGGCGTGCTGACATCTCTGTTGTGCCTAGGTAGGGTTGCAATGTGTTGATCTTCCAAGGCCGGGCATGACCCAGAAAAGTGTGTCCAGAAAAAGGGTATCGAGCGTGTTGGGAAATGTGGTGCACCCCTGCAGGGAAGTTAATCTAGTTGAATAGTCGTGATCTTTGGTAACAGGACGACTTGGAGTTGTACCTTGACCTTATGACAACTAGAACCGGATACTTAATAAAACACACCCTTCCAAGTGCCAAATACAACCGGTGATCGCTCTCTCATAGGGCGATGAGGGGAAGATCATCGGTTAGGATTATGCTATGCAATGTTACTTGGTGAACTTACCTTCTACTCTCTTCTCCTGCTGCAAGATGGAGGTTACCAGAAGCGTAGTCTTCGAAAGGACTAGCTATCCCCCTCTTATTCTGGCATTCTGTAGTTCAGTCCACATATGATACCCCCTTTTCCATTTGATACCAATGCATACATATGTAGTGTAGCTCCTTGCTTGTGAGTACTATGGATGAGTACTCACGGTTGCTTTGCTCCCTCTTTTCCCCCTTCCTATACCCGATTGCTGCAACCAGACGATGGATCCCAGGAGCCAGACGCCACTGTCGATGACGACTACTACTACTCGGGAGGTGCCTACTATTGGGGAACATAGCAGAATTTTAAAATTTTCTACGCATCACCAAGATCAATCTATAGAGTCATCTAGCAATGAGGGAGAGGGGAGTGCATCTACATACCATTGTAGATCGCGAGCGGAAGCGTTCAAGAGAACGGGGTTGATGGAGTCATACGCGTCGTGATCCAAATCACCGATGACCGAGCGCCGAACGGACGGCACCTCCGCGTTCAACACACGTACGGTTGGGGAAGACATCTCCTCCTTCTTGACCCAACAAGGGGAAGGAGAGGTTGATGGAGATCCAGCAGCACGACGGCGTGGTGGTGGAAGCAGCGGTGATCTCGGAAGGGCTTCGCCAAGCTCCAACGAGAGGGAGAGGTGTTACGAGGGGAGAGGGAGGCGCCAGGGACTTGGGTGCGGCTACCCTCCCTCCCCTCCACTATATAGAGGGCCCCTAGGGGGGCGCCGGCCCTAGGAGATCCCATCTCCAAGGGGGGCGGCGGCCAAGGGGGGACTTGCCCCCCAAGTCAGGTGGTCCGCCCCCACCCCTAGGGTTTCCAACCCTAGGCGTAGGGGGAGGCCCATGGGGGGCGCACCAGCCCACCAGGGGATGGTTCCCCTCCCACTTTAGCCTATGGGGCCCTCCGGGATAGGTGGCCCCACCCGGTGGACCCCCGGGACCCTTCCGGTGGTCCCCGTACAATACCGGTGACCCCCGAAACTTTCCCGGTGGCCGAAACTGGACTTCCTATATACAATTCTTCACCTCCGGACCATTCCGGAACTCCTCGTGACATCCGGGTTCTCATCCGGGACTCCGAACAACTTTCAGGTTAACGCATACTAATATCTCTACAACCCTAGCGTCACCGAACCTTAAGTGTGTAGACCCTACGGGTTCGGGAAACACGCAGACATGACCGAGATGACTCTCCGGTCAATAACTAACAGCGGGATCTGGATACCATGTTGGCTCCCACATGCTCCTCGATGATCTCATGGGATGAACCATGATGTCGAGGATTCAAGTAATCCCATATACAATTCCCTTTGTCAATCGGTACGTTACTTGCCCGAGATTCGATCGTCAGTATCCCAATACCTCGTTCAATCTCGTTACCGGCAAGTCACTTTACTCGTACCGTAATGCATGATCCCGTGACCAAACACTTGGTCACATTGAGCTCATTATGATGATGCATTAATGAGCAGGCACATAGATACCTCTCCGTCATACGGAGTGACAAATCCCAGTCTCGATCCGTGTCAACCCAACAGATACTTTTGGGGATACCTGTAGTATACCTTTATAGTCACCCAGTTACATTGTGATGTTTGGTACACCCAAAGCACTCCTACGGCATCCGGGAGTTACACGATCTCATGGTCTAAGGAAATGATACTTGACATTGGAAAAGCTCTAGCAAACGAACTACACGATCTTGTGCTATGCTTAGGATTGGGTCTTGTCCATCACATCATTCTCCTAATGATGTGATCCTGTTATCAATGACATGCAATGTCCATAGTCAGGATACCATGACTATCTGTTGATCAATGAGCTAGTTAACTAGAGGCTCACAAGGGACATGTTATGATTTCCGGATAACACAATTATAGCGTGAATAATAGAAAATTATCATGAACAAGGAAATATAATAATAATCATTTTATTATTGCCTCTAGGGCATATTTCCAACAGTCTCCCACTTGCACTAGAGTCAATAATCTAGTTACATTGTGATGAATCGAACACCCATAGAGTCCTGGTGTTGATCATGTTTTGCTCGCGGAAGAGGTTTAGTCAACGGATCTGCGACATTCAGATCCCTATGTACTTTGCAAATATCTATGTCTCCATCTTGAACATTTTCACGAATGGAGTTGAAGTGATGCTTAATGTGCCTGGTCTTCTTGTGAAACGTGGGCTCCTTGGCAAGGGCAATAGCTCCAGTGTTGTCACAAAAGAGAGTGATCGGCCCCGACGCATTGGATATGACTCCTAGGTCAGTGATGAACTCCTTCATCCAGATTGCTTCATGCGCTGCCTCCGAGGCTTCCGTGTACTCAGCTTCACATGTAGATCCCGCCACGACGCTTTGCTTGCAACTGCACCAGCTTACTGCCCCACCATTCAAAATATACACGTATCCGGTTTGTGACTTAGAGTCATCCAGATCTGTGTCGAAGCTAGCGTCGACGTAATCCTTTACGACAAGCTCCTCGTCACCTCCATATACAAGAAACATATCCTTAGTCCAATCAGGTACTTCAGGATGTTCTTGACCGTTGTCTAGTGTTCCATGCCGGGATTACTTTGGTACCTTCCTACCAAACTTACGGCAAGGTTTACATCAGGTCTGGTACACAGCATGGCATACATGATAGACCATATGGCTGAGGCATAGGGGACGACACTCATATTTTCTCTATCTTCTGCCGTGGTCGGACATTGAGCCGAGCTCAATTTCACACCTTGCAACACAGGCAAGAACCCCTTCTTGGACTGATCCATATTGAACTTCTTCAATATCTTATCAAGGTATGTGCTTTGTGAAAGACCTATGAGGCGTCTCGATCTATCTCTATAGATCTTGATGCCTAATATGTAAGTGGTTTCTCCAAGGTCCTTCATTGAAAAACACTTATTCAAGTAGGCCTTAATACTATCCAAAAGTTCTATATCATTTCCCATCAAAAGTATGTCATCCACATATAATATGAGAAATGCTACAGAGCTCCCACTCACTTTCTTGTAAACGCAGGCTTCTCCATAAGTCTGCATAAACCCAAACGCTTTGATCATTTTATTAAAGCGAATGTTCCAACTCCGAGATGCTTGCACCAGCCCATAGATGGAGCGCTGGAGCTTGCATGCCTTGTTAGCATTCTTAGGATCGACAAAACCTTCCGGCTGCATCATATACAATTCTTCCTTAAGAAAGCCATTAAGGATTGCCGTTTTGACGTCCATTTGCCATATCTCATAATCATAGTATGCGAGAATTGCTAACATGATTCGGATGGACTTCAGCTTCGCTACAGGTGAGAAGGTCTAATCATAGTCAACCCCTTGAACTTGTCGATAACCCTTAGCGACAAGTCGAGCCTTATATATGGTAACATTACCATCCACGTCCGTCTTCGTCTTAAAGATCCATGTATTATCTACCGCTCACCGATCAATGGGCAAGTCTGTCAAAGTCCATACTTTGTTTTCATACATGGATCCTATCTCAGATTGCATGGCTTCAAGCCATTTGTTGGAATCTGGGACCGCCATTGCTTCTTCATAGCTCGAAGGTTCACCGTTGTCTAACAACATGATTTCCAGGACAGGGTTGCCATAACATTCTGGTGTGGAACGTGTCCTTGTGGACCTTCGAAGTTCAGTAGCAACTTGATCCGAAGTACCTTGATCATCATCATTAACTTCCTCTCTAGTCGGTGCAGGCACCACAGGAACATCTTCCTGAGCTGCGCTACTTTCCGGTTCAAGAGGCAGTACTTCATCGAGTTCTACTTTCCTCCCACTTACTTCTCTCGAGAGAAACTCTTTCTCCAGAAAGGACCCGTTCTTGGCAACAAAGATCTTGCCTTCGGATCTGAGGTAGAAGGTATACCCAATGGTTTCCTTAGGGTATCCTATGAAGACGCATTTTTCTGACTTGGGTTCGAGCTTTTCAGGTTGAAGTTTCTTGACATAAGCATCGCATCCCCAAACTCTTAGAAACGACAGCTTAGGTTTCTTCCCAAACCATAATTCATACGGTGTCATCTCAACGGATTTAGACGCTGCCCTATTTAAAGTGAATGTAGTTGTCTCTAGAGTGTATCCCCAAAATGATAGCGGTAAATCAGTGAGTGGCATCATAGATCGCACCATATCCAATAGAGTGCGATTACGACGTTCGGACACACCGTTACACTGAGGTGTTCCAGGCGGCGTGAGTTGTGAAATGATTCCACATTTCCTTAAGTGCGTACCAAATTCGTGACTTAAATATTCTCCCCCACGATCTGATCGTAAGAATTTTATCTTTCGGTCACGTTGATTCTCTACCTCATTCTGAAATTCCTTGAACTTTTCAAATGTCTCAGACTTGTGTTTCATCAAATAGACATACCCATATCTACTTAAGTCATCAGTGAGAGTGAGAACATAACAATAGCCACCGCGAGCCTCAACGCTCATTGGACCGCACACATCAGTATGTATAATTTCCAATAAGTTGGTTGCTCGATCCATTGTTCCGGAGAATGGAGTCTTGGTCATTTTACCCATGAGGCATGGTTCGCACGTGTCAAATGATTCAAAATCAAGAGACTCCAAAAGTCCATCTGTATGGAGCTTCTTCATGTGTTTGACACCGATGTGACAAAGGCGGCAGTGACACAGACATGTGGGACTATCATTATCAACCTTACATCTTTTGGTATTCACACTATGAATATGTGTAACATCACGTTCGAGATTCATTAAGAATAAACCATTGACCAGTGGGGCATGACCATAAAACATATCTCTCATATAAATAGAACAACCATTATTCTCGGATTTAAATGAGTAGTTATCTCGTATTAAACGAGATCCAGATACAATGTTCATGCTCAAAGCTGGCACTAAATAACAATTATTGAGGTTTAAAACTAATCTCGTAGGTAAATGTAGAGGTAGCGTGCCGACGGCGATCACATCGACCTTGGAACCATTCCTGACGCGCATCGTCACCTCGTCCTTCGCCAGTCTCCGCTTATTCCGCAGATCATGTTTTGAGTTACAAATATGAGCAACTGCACCGGTATCAAATACCCAGGAGCTACTACGAGTACTGGTAAGGTACACATCAATTACATGTATATCACATATACCTTTAGTGTTGTCGGCCTTCTTGTCCGCTAAGTATTTGGGGCAGTTCTGCTTCCAGTGTCCCTCTCCCCTGCAATAAAAGCACTCAGTCTCAGGTTTGGGTCCATTCTTTTGCTTCTTCCTGGCAACTGGTTTACCGGCCGCGGCAACTCCCTTGCCGTCCTTCTTGAAGTTCTTCTTACCCTTGCCTTTCTTGAAACTAGTGGTTTTATTGACCATCAACACTTGATGTTCCTTTTTTATTTCCACCTTCACTGATTTCAGCATTGAAAATACTTCAGGTATAGTTTTCACCATCCCTTGTAGTTCATCTCAAAGCTCTTGTAGCTAGGTGGGAGCGACTGAAGGATTCTGTCAATGACCGCCTCGTCCGGGAGGTTAATGTCCAGCTGGGACAAGCGGTTGTGCAACACAGACATTTTGAGTATGTGCTCACTTACAGAACTATTTTCCTCCATCTTACAACTGTAGAACTTGTCAGAGACTTCATATCTCTCGACCCGGGCATGAGCTTGAAAAACCATTTTCAGCTCTTCGAACATCTCATATGCTCCATGTTGCTCAAAACGCTTTTGGAGCCCCGATTCTAAGCTATAAAGCATGCCGCACTAAACGAGGGAGTAATCATCAGCACGCGACTGCCAAGCATTCATAATGTCTTGGTTCTCTGGGATGGGTGCTTCACCTAGCGGTGCTTCTAGGACATATGCTTTCTTGGCAGCTATGAGGATGATCCTCAGGTTCCGGACCCAGTCCGTATAGTTGCTGACATCAGCTTTCAGCTTGGTTTTCTCTAGGAATGCGTTGAAGTTGAGGTTGACATGAGCGTTGGCCATTTGATCTACAAGACATTTTGCAAAGCGTTGGCCATTTGATCTACAAGACATTTTGCAAAGGTTTTTAGACTAACTTCATGATAATTAAGTTCATCTAATCAAATTATTTAATGAACTCCCACTCAGAAAGACATACCTCTAGTCATCTAAGTGATACATGATCTGAGTCAACTATGCCCTGTCCGATCATCACGTGAGACGGACTAGTCATCATCGGTGAACATCTTCATGTTGATCGTATCTTCTATACGACTCATGTTCGACCTTTCAGTCTTCCATGTTCTGAGGCCATGTCTGTACATGCTAGGCTTGTCAAGTCAACCTAAGTGTATTGCGTGTGTAAATCTGGCTTACACCCGTTGTATTCGAACGTTAGAATCTATCACACCCGATCATCACGTGATGCTTCGAAACAACGAACCTTCGCAATGGTGCACAGTTAGGGGGAACACTTTCTTGAAATTATTGTGTGGGATCATCTTATTTAAGCTACCATCGCTCTAAGCAAATAAGATGTAAAACATGATAAACATCACATGCAATCAAATAGTGACATGATATGGCCAATATCATTTTGCTCCTTTTGATCTCCATCTTCGGTGCGCCATGATCATCATCGTCACCGGCATGGCACCATGATCTCCATCATCATGATCTCCATCATCATGATCTCCATTATCGTGTCTTCATGAAGTTGTCTCGTCATCTATTACTTCTACTACTATGGCTAACGGTTTAGCAATAAAGTAAAGTAATTACATGACGTTTATGTTGACACGCAGGTCATAAAAAAATTAAGACAACTCCTATGGCTCCTGCCGGTTGTCATACTCATCGACATGCAAGTCGTGATTCCTATTACAAGAACATGATCAATCTCATACATCACATATATCATGCATCACATCCTTTTGACCATATCACATCACACGGCACATGCTGCAAAAACAAGTTAGACGTCCTCTAATTGTTGTGGCAAATTTTTTGTGTGGCTGCTATAGGTTTCTTAGCAAGAACTTTTCTTACCTACGCCAAAACCACAACGTGATATGCCAATTTCTATTTACCCTTCATAAGGACCCTTTTCGTCGAATCCGATCCGACTAAAGTGGGAGAGACAGACACCCGCTAGCCACCTTATGCAACTAGTGCATGTTAGTCGGTGGAACCTGTCTCACGTAAGCATACGTGTAAGGTCGGTCCAGGCCGCTTCATCCCACAATGCCGCCGAATCAAGATAAGACTAGTAACGGCAAGTAAATTGACAAAATCAACGCCCACAACATCTTGTGTTCTACTCGTGCATAGAAACTACGCATAGACCTAGCTCATGATACCACTGTTCGGGAACGTAGCAGAATTTTAAAATTTTCTACGCATCACCAAGATCAATCTATGGAGTCATCTAGCAACGAGGGAGAGGGGAGTGCATCTACATACCCTTGTAGATCACGAGCGGAAGCGTTCAAGAGAACGGGGTTGATGGAGTCGTACTCGTCGTGATCCAAATCACCGATGACCGAGCGCCGAACGGACGGCACCTCCGCGTTCAACACACGTATGGTTGGGGAAGACGTCTCCTCCTTCTTGATCCAGCAAGGGGAAGGAGAGGTTTATGGAGATCCAGCAGCACGACGGCGTGGTGGTGGAAGCAGCAGTGATCTCGGCAGGGCTTTGCCAAGCTCCAACGAGAGGGAGAGGTGTTATGAGGGGGGAGGGAGGTGCCAGGGACTTGGGTGCGGCTGCCCTCCCTCCCCTCCACTATATATAGGGCCCCTAGGGGGGGTGCCGGCCCTATGAGATCCCATCTCCAAGGGGGGACTTGCCCCCCAAGTCAGGTGGGGCGCCCCCCACCCCTAGGGTTTCCAGCCCTAGGCACAGGGGGAGGCCCATGGGGGGCGCACCAGCCCACCAGGGGCTGGTTCCCCTCCCACTTCAGCCCATGGGGCCCTCCAGGATAGGTGGCCCCACCCGGTGGACCCCCGGGACCCTTCCGGTGGTCCCGGTACAATACCGGTGACCCTCGAAACTTTCCTGGTGGCCGAAACTGGACTTCCTATATACAATTCTTCACCTCCGGACCATTCCCGAACTCCTCGTGACGCCGTCATCTCATCCGGGACTCTGAACAACTTTCGGGTTACCGCATACTAATATCTCTACAACCCTAGCGTCACCGAACCTTAAGTGTGTAGAACCTACGGGTTCGGGAAACACGCAGACATGACCGAGATGACTCTCCGGTCAATAACCAATAGCGGGATCTGGATACCCATGTTGTCTACCACATGCTCCTCGATGATCTCATCGGATGAACCACGATGTCGAGGATTCAAGTAATCCCGTATACAATTCCCTTTGTCAATCGGTACGTTACTTGCCCAAGATTCGATCGTCGGTATCCCAATACCTCATTCAATCTCGTTACCGGCAAGTCACTTTACTCGTACCGTAATGCATGATCCCGTGACCAAACACTTGGTCACATTGAGCTCATTATGATGATGCATTACCGAGTGGGCCCAGAGATACCTCTCCGTCATACGGAGTGACAAATGCCAGTCTCGATCCGTGTCAACCCAACAGATACTTTCGGGGATACCTATAGTATACCTTTATAGTCACCCAGTTACGTTGTGACGTTTGGTACACCCAAAGCACTCCTACGGCATCTGGGAGTTACATGATCTCATGGTCTAAGGAAATGATACTTGACATTGGAAAAGCTCTAGCAAATGAACTACACGATCTTGTGCTATGCTTAGGATTGGGTCTTGTCCATCACATCATTCTCCTAATGATGTGATCCCGTTATAAATGACATCCAATGTCCATAGTCAGGAAACCATGACTATCTGTTGATCAACGAGCTAGTTAACTAGAGGCTCACTAGGGACATGTTATGGTCTATGTATTCACACATGTATTATGATTTCCGGATAACATAATTATAGCATGAATAACAGACAATTATCAAGAACAAGGCAATATAATAATAATCATTTTATTATTGCCTCCAGGGCATATTTCCAACACCTACTACTACGTGCAGCCCGCTGGCAACGACCAGGAGTAGTTTAGGAGGATCCCAGGCAGGAGGCCTGCGCCTCTTTCGATCTGTATCCTAGTTTGTGCTAGCCTTCTCAAGGCAAACTTGTTTAACTTATGTCTGTACTCAGATATTGTTGCTTCTGCTGACTCATCTATGATCTAGCTCTTGTATTCGAGCCCTTGAGGCCCCTGGCTTGTAATATGATGCTTGTATGACTTATTTTATTTGTAGAGTTGTGTTGTGATATCTTCCCGTGAGTCCCTGATCTTGATCTTACACGTTTGCGTGTATGATTAGTTACGATTGAATCGGGGGCGTCACAAGTTGGTATCAGAGCCGACTGCCTGTAGGAATCCCCCTTCCACACTCCTTGGTCGAAGTTCAGTCTAGTCTATGAAAATTGTTTTACTAACTTGGCTGTGCGGCCCACGGGCCCACGTCGCCATTGGGTGGTATTAGTATCTTTTACTCCTCGATCTATACTATGGGACTCTGATCTCTCTACTATTCAGGTTTAATGGTTTTACTAAATCCAACTTTAGGTTCTCGATAATACTTTCTCCCAGAGAGCCCCTCATTCCAGATGATCGCCTGCTACACAAGAAGATTCCGAGGATACTCTCCGATGTTCTCTCAAGACTTTGTGCCCATTGCTTTTGTAATTCCCTACCACTAAAATATCCCTATGGATAAATACATACACCCGTCGTTCTTACTTTTATTCCAAGTTGATCTTGTTATTACAAGATACCTCGAACTTCTCTCTATTGCTCCGACAAATCTTTGTGCTTACTGCCTTGTGGTTCCTTGTCACCTGAATACACCTACAACTTAGTCCTCACACTCACCGAGGATTTGTTTCTCCCTAGTTATTCATGTGTGCACAAAAGTCTTCGAAATGCTATTCAATCTTTCGAAAATCCTCAGCAATCTATTGCTCTTGAAATTCTTCCTTGCCTGCATTATGATTAATCCCATAAGTCGGGTAATCTTATTGACATCCCTTATCTTTATTATCTTAAGTCCGTTGATTCAATATGTTGAGGATGCTCGCATTCCTCAGTCGAATCCTAGAATTCATCCTTGTGGCTCAGACGTCATTTTTAAACATGAGCTGGATCTCGACCAATCAAATTGTCATCGATTGTACCCCTTAGGCTATTCAACTTATCCATCCCTAATTACAGCATTGCTTCTGATCCCTTTTCTTGGAATTCACAATTCCTTTGCATTTGATCCTTGAGTTAGTCAGTTGTTTCTATAATCAGATGCACATGCATTCCTTCTTCCTTTGATAGGGTACCGATACTCACATCAGCACCGTTGTAGACCACCAGACCTCTTATTGGATTATTATCCGACAATGTCCTTCATATTCAAGTAACCTTGTGAGCCTTTCCATGGATATATAAAGCCTTTGGTAAATTGTATCCTCTGCTTCCTCAACCATGCTCTGTTTTCGAGTTGGTGGTATTTACTATTGAAGCTTGTGGTATACGTTTTCACGATACCCTGACGGGTTGAACCTATGCCTTCCTTATTATGTGTGAACTCGAAAGTTTTCACGAGTCATACTCTTCTGGTATTTTGCTAAATAAAATTTCTACACTATAGCTTCATCAAAAGCAAGAAGTAAAATGAAAGATTATGCATGGAAGAAGTGGGAGTCAACCTTCAGCCTTTGCGTTCATGCCCATGGACCCGATGCGAAACTTATCATCGAAGCTTCTTGTAAATGATATTAATCCCCTTGTTATAAGTTCGTCCTGTATCTATGTTTGATCCTTTGCAATCATGGTTCCGACCATATTTTCTCATTAATATCATTTATCAGACAAGTTAAGTAGTTGTCTTGTGCAGATCATTGCACATGTCCAACCTTTACTTTGATCTACCGTCGAGTATTACACTAGCATATCTTGATAATGTTATGGAACTGCATAACTTCTTATGGGTTCTTCATGAACTGTTAATTCTCACTGATTTCAATTTTTCTGGGTTCTGGGTTGTCGTCAACCAAGAACGCCGATATGTGAACTGATTCCGCATTCCAGTATGATAACTCTTAAAGTAATTTTCGTTGCTTATGAGTTTAGTCCTTCAAGTCATTCCTAGCCTTATCGGCTATATCATTATCGTGCAACTTTTTAACTGTGCTATTTGGTCCTTCTTTCTGAAGCACAATTTTCGAGGTTGAGCTAATCTTACGTCGGCTTCCCTCGTCATATCATTTCTCCTTGAACAACAAGCTTGATTTCGAGTTTGTGTCGTACCATTGGTTCCAAAAACTTTTCGCTTCATCATTCCTAGGACTTGATGTCATCACCGGTCGGTTACATCTTCATGAAATCTCTCGACTAATGTGTCAGATCATCATTAGCCTTCCGAGCTCTTCCAGGATATCAATTGAATTCATGATGAGAAATATCATCCTTGCCCTCGATGATTTGTGTTATCATTTACCACCTTACTGCCTTCCCTCTAACACAAACGTGTTCGTGTTTTCTGTTATGCCTTGAGTTCCTTATTATCAAGCATTTGATCTTCTTTACCTTGGAGTATTACCATCTTTTATGTCAGGAATGTCGTGAGAATTTCACCACCTCTTAAAAATTCTTGGTATTGTGATACTTCTCACCAGCACCATTCTTTCTTGGCCCCAATGTTGATTCTAACCAGAATACCAACAAGTGCACGGTGCTGCTTGTATTCTGCACTCCTAGCAACCCTATTGCATTGGAGTTAATGGTCGACATATCATTCTTAGACTATTGGATAATGAATCACCATTCTAACCTTGATCGTGCTACCTAAGCCCATATTTCGGGTGCACCTTTCAACCAATGTTTAACTCTGCATGTTTTACTCGAGAATACCTCATTACATCATTTGTTTTGACAAATGTCATCTCCTTGTTCGCATAATTGTGGAAATCCACCTTTTTGGAAATCTCGAGGATTGTCGCTGACTGCATCAGCTACCCCCTCATCGTCTCCTTATTTTAAATGATGAACTCTCATGTCGGAACTTGCTCCCATAGTTCAATTCCGGAGATCTTACATTGTCATCTCATCAATTTGTGTTTCACCTTTTCTTCTCAGGTATCCTAAGTCTGAGGTATCCTGGCACCAATCAGATCTGAATCTCGGTCACATATGATGGTTGGAACATATTCCCAAGAGTTATAACAGTGGTCTTTAACCCAATAAGGTGATGTCATCCTAGCACACCTGGTCGGAGGACCTACTGTTATAGTTTCATTATTAGCAAGGTTATCCATTCTTCTATGAGGAAATTGTAAGATTTATTCTACAAGCTGTTCCTGATGGATCCTTCATGTATCCAAAGTCTGAACTTTGCTTGAAGACCATGTCAATGCTATCTCGAAGCATGTCTGTGGTAATCTGATTTTCAATAAGAACATTTGAAGCACAATGCTAAAATTTCCTTATTAATTACCCCAAACACCGTTGTTTGGGTAATGTCATGAAATTCCTCTCCCCTTACCTAAAAGGTTTTCTACTTTCTATCATGTCATGGATATCATGCTCTACTTGTCCTTGGGAATGATATACCCCTGAAACATGTGTTTAAACACATTTTCCTTTCCATTGTTTTGTTTAATCTGATGATCATCTTTTCATTTCTATTGTTTTGTTTAATCTTGTTGTGATCTATATGATCTAAGAAGTATTAATTCACTGCTTATATAAACACCTCAGTGTACAACCATGTCAGTAAGACCATGTTTCTATTGTTGATGACATTCCGGTAACCACCGATGGATGAGAACTTTGTCTATTGGTCCGCCTCGTTCAACGAGCGGGAAAAATGGTTCTCTTCGTCCCTCGCCCTTGGTACCGATGTTGTTGCCGACATAACCGACAGGCTATTCCCTGCCATGTCTTTCTATCATAACCGTGCAAGATGTCAGTGCCTTTCCTACTTTAAACCCACATCATGGACCCATAACCCACAGTTCCACATGATCGAAACCTGACTCTCCTGTACAACCTATTGTCAAAGTTATTCCTCGCGCTTGACTTCGTATGTAATTCACAAGCCACCTGCTTAGTGATCTATTCTGGTATTAGACACAATACTATTTCCCGTTCCTCTCAACCCCTTTCACACTTTGTTCTAGGCATCGAACAATTGCCTACCCGCTTGAAACTTCTCATGGTACCTTCTTACTTGGCTCTCGATATGTTTCATCCATTCAACTCGAGAGATACTCTTGTGTTCATCCATGGGATAACCCCAAATGATTTCCCCTTATACCATTCTATCGTTGTAGAGCAGCCCCTTACCTATTCGTAAGTACGACATAATTTTCGAAGAAAGGAGGACGACGTCATCATGATGACCTAAAAAGAAGAGAAATAAAGACACCAACGAGGAGGATCAAGTACTTCAGGAAGAGCAACCAAGACCGAGAACACTCGTTGGAATTTCGTAACCAAATCCCTTCCCAGTCACTCCACCTCTTAAAATGTAGCGACCAGACCTCAAACGGTCTGATCTCTATGCTCAGGTGTCATCCCTGGATCAGTAATGCTGACACCACACAGTACTCGAAGGATTTATAACAGAGTAGCAATCACACACTTATTACATCGAGTGTCTCAATAGAGAACTTATTACAATAAATATGGCTTAAGGTCATCTAATAACTATAACAGCGGAAGGCTTGGAAGATAAGTGAGTCCATCAACTCCAACGTCATCACTGAGTATAGAACCACGACCTAAAACTCCTTAATCGTCGTCTGAAAAGTCTGCAACATTAACGTTGCAGCCCGAAACGGGCCAGCACATGGAATATGCTGGCAAAGTAACACATAGAGAGTAATGGAATGAAACAGCTATACTATATGCATATTTGGCTGGCGGAAAGCTCTATGGTTACAGTTTTGCGTAAAGCCAATTTTTCCCTACTACAAAGGAATAAATTTTATTTAACTATCATGGTGGTTGTTAAACATTGAGAATGGTTGAGAGCATTCTCAATCCCAATTAAGTATCATCATTAACAAAACCCAACAAAATTAATTTTTAGAGTAACATGTTGAGATTCACATGATAATCCAAGTACTAGATACTCAAGATATCCATAACCGGGGACACGGCGAACCATGATCAGTTTATACACTATGCACAGGTTTGCGCACTTTTCCCCACAAGACTCGATCGCCTCCGTTTGGTTTCTCGCCTTACATGGTGTTTGAGAAGACGGATGACCGAGACATAGTCTTTCAGAAGCGCTAGCACCTTACGATGGATAGACCGTTACACCTACTTTCCCCTACATCTGCTAGTCTACCCTGTAAGAGTCCGCACGACTTAATCAACTATGCTAGAGCCCATAATAGCTTGTGGCTGCACACGGAAGTTTCTAGTATGAAAAATCTCATGATCCCTTTGGGTCTGGGTGGCGGTCCATAAAGAAAAAAACAGGCAATCCTGGAATACCCAGGTACCTCAATCCACCCAGATGTGTGTTTAAGTTGCCACCTTAGATAAACCCTTAATTAACAAACTCCCATCTGTCATGGATATCACTCACCCAATCCACGTCTACTAGCATAGCATGGCATAATGGCAAACATAGAAGTAATTCCCAAAGGTTTGATAATATAACAGGTAATAGGTACTACCTCAACTACTTCCCATCCCACAATTTAGTTTGATCCTAATCATGCAATGTTTGAGGATTGATCTAATGCAATAAAACTGGGTAGTAGGGGTATGATCAAAGTGTTACTTGCCTTGCTGATGATCCGCAAAACCTAGAGATTCGAAGTAAGAGGTGGCGCACTCCGGGTATTCTATCACAGACAAACAAACAAGCATACAATAAGTATTCATCTAATGCACAGGTAAAACTCAAATAAGATATCTAACCAGAAGGTTCAACTTAAGAACTCCGGTTTGCAAAAGAATCAAATCCAATGAAGCAATGGAAGTCAAACGGCAAAAGAAACAAGCTTCGTTTACTATTCTGGATCTAGGGTAATTTTTACATTGGCAAAAACTTGTTTAAGTTGGTTAAACGGTTAGAGGGTTTCGAGACGAAGCTCCAGGCGCTTGAATCGCCTGATTCCGATAATCGAGCGAAAAGTTATACTAAAACGAAAATTGGATCAGGAATCGCGATCAGAAAAATCGTGGATTTAATCCGAGAAAAAGAAAAACGACGAATGTTCGCTAGAACGAACGAACGCTCGCTATTTAAATAAATCGGAAAAGTGATCTATTTAAAAAACCGAAACTAAAAAAACCGCAACTTTTTTTAACCGTGACTTTTTTTAACCACGACTTTTTTTAACCGCGACTTGTTTTTAACCACGACTTTTTTTTAACCGCGGCTTTTTAAAAAAACGGCGGTGAAAACGAGTTTGACCTGGGTCCGGCGGCGGCGGCGGGCGGTGGCGGCGGCTCTGATTTCGGGCGCGGTGGGCTGGGGCGGCTCGGGGCGGCGGTATTTAAAGGCTGGCCCCGGGCGGAGTCACGCTCGGGGACAGCCCGAAGTCGGTTCGCGTTTTTTTAAATTATTCCGCATAGAAGAACAAATAAAAGAAATACTAAACGTACTTCAAAAATCCCGCAATAAATTTTCCCGGGCTTCTAAAATCAAGCCGCACAAGGTGAACATTTATTTGGGGCCTCAATGCAATTTTAAAAAACGCACATTTTCCTAAATTCAAATAAAATACCGAAAAACTCCGAAATAAAATCTTATTTGATTTTATTATTAAATCCTCAATATTTCTTTATTTTGGGAAAGTCATTTTATTCCCTCTCTCATATTTTTGTAATAGAAATAATTGATGATAAAATAATTAAAATCAAATGATCCTATCTTCAAAATTTGAGAAAACTCAAATATGATAATAATGAATTCCCCAACTCTCTCCGTGGGTCCTTGAGTTGCGTAGAAATTTCTAGGATCAAACCAAAAGCAAATAAAATATGATATACATTGATGATCTAATGTATAACATTCCAAATTGAAAATTTGGGATGTTACAAACCTACCCCCTAAGATGAATCTCGCCCTCGAGATTCGGGTTGGCTAGAAAATAGGTGAGGGTGGTCCTTGAGCAAATCTTCCTCTCACTCCCAGGTGGCTTCATCCTCCGTGTGGTGGCTCCACTGAACCTTGCAAAACTTGATAACCTTGCTGCGGGTGACTCGGCTGGCATACTCTAGAATCTTAACTGGTTTCTCCTCATAGGTCAAATCATTATCCAACTGAATTGCTTCCAATGGCACGGTGTCTCTCAAGGGTATGTCAGCCATCTCCGCGTGGCACTTCTTCAACTGAGAAATGTGGAACACATCATGAACTCCTGACAATCCTTCAGGAAATTCCAACTTGTAGGCCACTTCTCCCATACGTTCCAATACTCGGTATGGTCCTACAAATCGTGGCGCTAACTTTCCTTTAACACCAAAGCGCTTTGTTTCCCTGAAGTGGGGATACTCGAAGATAAGCTCTATCTCCAACTTCGTAAATTGTCTCCTTGCGTTTAGAATCTGCATAACTCTTCTGTCTGGACTGGGCTATCTTGAGCCTATCGCGAATCAATTTCCCCTTCTGTTCAGACTCCTTAATCAAGTTAGGTCCAAACAACTGGCGGTCTCCAACTTCATCCCATGACAATGGTGTCCTGCACCTTCTTCCGTACAAGGCTTCGAAAGGGGCCATCTTCAAACTGGTTTGATAGCTGTTGTTGTAAGAGAACTCTGCATATAGCAAATTCTCGTCCCAACTAGATCCATAATCTAGCGCACAAGCTCTCAGCATGTCCTCCAAAATCTGATTGACTCTCTCGGTCTGTCCATCTGTCTATGGATGAAAAGTTGTGCTGAACTCTAGCCTGGTACCCAAAGTTTCGTGCAACTGATTCCAGAACTTTGAGGTAAACTGGGTTCCTCTATCTGATACTATACTCCTCGGAACTCCATGTAAGCATACAATCCTGTTCATGTATATCTTTGCCAACTTAGCACTGGTGTAAGTGGTCTTTATTGGGATGAAATGAGCTACTTTCGTCAACCGATCGACTACAACCCAAATCGAGTCATGGCCTGAACGGGTCATGGGTAATCCTGTGATAAAATCCATGCCTAACTTATCCCACTTCCATTCGGGTATCGGCAATGGCTATAGCAATCCTGCTGGCTTCTGATGCTCTGCCTTTACTCTCTGACATACATCACAAACTGCTACATACTCCGTGAGGGAGTCCTGGATTAGGGGGTGTCCGGATGGCCGGACTATACCTTCAGCCGGACTCCTGGACTATGAAGATACAAGATTGAAGACTTCGTCCCGTGTCCGGAAGGGACTTTCCTTGGCGTGGAAGGCAAGCTTGGCGATACGGATATACAGATCTCCTACCATTGTAACCGACTTTGTGTAACCCTAACCCTCTCCGGTGTCTATATAAACCAGAGGGTTTTAGTCCGTAGGACAACATAGACAACAACAATCATACCATAGGCTAGCTTCTAGGGTTTAGCCTCTCCGATCTCGTGGTAGATCTACTCTTGTACTACCCATATCATCAATATTAATCCAGCAGGACATAGGGTTTTACCTGCATCGAGAGGGCCCAAACCTGGGTAAAACATCGTGTCCCTTGCCTCCTGTTACCATTCGGCCTAGACGCACAGTTCGGGACCCCCTACCCGAGATCCGCCGGTTTTGACACTGACACTCCGCAATATCTTTGTTCATTCCGGTCCACCAGAAAATATCCTTCAAATCCAAATACATCTTGGTATTTCCTGGGTGAATCGAATATGGTGAATCGTGTGCCTCTTGCAGAATCAACTTCCTGATCTCCGGGTCATTGGGCACATAAACACGGTCTTCAAACCATAGGGTGTCGTGCTCATCCTCACGAAATCCTTTAGCTTTTCCTTTGCTCAGTTTCTCCTTAATAGAGGCAATCTCCTTGTCAGTCTTCTGAGCTTCTCTGATTCTATCCATTAAAGTTGACTGAATCTCCAATGTTGCTACATAGCCTCTCGGAACTATTTACAAACATAGTTCACGAAGATTTTCGGCTAACTCCCTTGGTATTTCTCCCGTCATTAGTGTATTGACATGGCTTTTGCGACTCAATGCGTCAGCTACTACATTAGCCTTTCCGGGATGGTAATGCAATCTCATATCATAATCCTTGATGAGCTCCAACCATCTCCTTTGTCTGAGGTTCAACTCCTTCTGCGTGAAAATGTACGTCAAACTCTTGTGATCCGTGTACACCTCACAATGATTTCCAATGAGGAAATGTCTCCATGATTTAAATGCATGCACTACGGCTGCTAATTCCAAAGCATGTGTAGCATAATTCAACTCGTGAGGTTTCAGTTGTCTTGAGGCATATGAAACAACTCTCCCTTCCTGCATAAGCACTGCTCCAAGTCCTATACGTGAAGCTTCGCAATACACCTCATAGTCCTTGGTCTGGTCTGGCAAAATCAACACTGGTGAAGTAAATAAGTGTTTCTTCAACTCCTGGAAACTAGCCTCACACTCCTCAGTCCATTTGAACTTGGTATCCTTCTTGAATAACTCCGTCATAGGCTTCGCAATCTTTGAGAAATTCTCAATAAATCTCCGGTAGTATCCTGCGAGTCCAAGAAAACTCTGGATCTCTCCAACTATTGTTGGCGCTTCCCAATTGGTCACGGTATCAACTTTAGTGGGATCTACTGATATACCTTCTCCGGATATAACGTGTCCGAGGAATCCTACTTCCTTCAACCAAAACTCACATTTGTTGAACTTGGCATACAACTAATGTTTTCTGAGCTTCTCAAGTACCAATCGCAAATGCTCATTATGCTCCTCCTCATTCTTCGAGTAAACCAGGATATCATCAATGAACACCATGACGAACTTATCCAAGAACTCCATAAACACTTTGTTCATCATGTTCATAAAATAGGCAGGTGCGTTAGTCAGACCAAATGACATAACGGTATGCTCGTACAACCCATACCTGGTGGTAAAAGCCGTCTTAGGTATATCCTGTTCTCGAATCTTCAACTGGTGGTATCCTGATCGCAGATCGATCTTGGAAAATACCTTAGCTCCTTGCAATCGATCAAACAGATCATTGATCATTGGTAGTGGGTACTTGTTCTTGATGGTTACTTCATTCAATCCTCGATAATCAACAACCATCCTTAACGATCCATCCTTTTTCTCCACTAGAAGTACTGGCGATCCCCAAGGCGAAGAACTTGGGCGAATATATCCCTTATCCAGTAACTCCTTAATCCGCTTCTTAATTTCCACCAAATCCTTTGCAGGCATCCAGTATGGTCTCTTCGATATTGGCCCTGTGCCTGGCAATAGCTCAATCAAAAACTCAATATCTCCATCGGGTGGCATGCCTGGCAACTCTTCTGGAAATACTTCAGGGAAATCCCTTACCACTGGTACTTCCTCCTGCACAACTCCTATTAAACAATTTACTTGAGTCCCTTTTGGCACATGTCGGGATACATACTTGATCCTTCTCCCTTCTGGGGTAGTAAGCAAAATTGTCTTATTGGCGCAATCAATGTTTCCTTCGTACATCGACAGCCAATCCATACCCAGAACTACATCCAATCCTTGTGATTCCAAAATGATTAAATCCGAGGGAAACACATGCCTACCTATACTCAATGGCACTTGAAAACATCCTTGACTAGCCATATACTCCGCTCCTGGTGAGCTTACTAGCATAGGTGTTCTAAGAACCTTAGTGGGCAGGTTATACTTATCCACAAATCCCCTTGATATGTATGAATGCAATGCACCAGTATCAAAAAGAACGAGTGCAGTAAATGACTTAACCAAAAACTTACCGATTACGGCATCCGGTTGCTCTTCAACCTCCTCCACGTTAACGTGGTTCACCTGTCCCCTCTTGAAAGGGTTCGGCTTCTTCCCAGAGCTTCCATTGCCATTCTGGCCTTCAGGACATTCATTGGCATAATGTTCGGTCTTCTGACACTTAAAGCAAGTGACTTGGCTCAGGTCTTTCTTGGCTGGGGTTGATGGGTTGGTACGGTTCTGGTCGTTGCCTCCTCCATTCCCATTACCATTCTTGGTGCCATTGTGATTGTGCGAGCTACCTCCTCCATGAGTATGCTGAAAATGTCCTCCCGTTCTAGGGGTAAAACATGGCTTCTATTGGGCTCCATAATTGTACTTCCCTTGTCCATACTTCCTCTTACGGTTCTCAATTAGCTGCTGCTTGCCTTCAATCATAAGAGCACGGTCTAAAGTCCTCCACATACTGGCCAACTGTCCGTCCTCCTTGGCGCAAGTTGCGAAACTCACGCTTCTTCATGGCCATAGCTCCTGCTGAAACATGGGCAGTTCGAAAAGCCTGCTGAAACTGGTCCCATGTGACAGTGCCGACAGGCAAAGTGGCTGTGAAATTCTCCCACCATGATGCTGCGGGTCCTTCAAGCTGATGTGCGGCAAACTTCACCTTCTCCGCATCTGTGCATCCTGCTGTGGTCAACTCTCTAGCTGTCTTGCGGAGCCAATCATCTGCTACTATCGGCTCGGTGCTACTGGAAAACACCGGCGGATTCAGCCTAAGAAAACGGGCTAAGTGATCAACAGGTGGTGGTGGTGGGTTGTTGTTGTTGTTGTTCCCCTGATTCTGCTTCTGGACTAGCAACTGCATCAATGTGTTCTGCTGCTGGATCAACTAGGTGAGCTCCGGTGGAAAGGTAAATCCGGGGTCACGTCTCGGAGGCATCTGAGGGTTTAGAAAAGATGAGATTTAAGAATAGAGGGGGTCTAAAGAGAAAACACTACCCATATGCACATGAGGCAAAAGCAAACAATTCACTTCATTCAATCAAACAAGGGCATACAATCGATCTAACAATCACAAAAGTGCTCGGACTACTGTATTTACATGGTGGACTACTACTACTAATGAGGTGGTCTACTAGAAATGTTCTTCGGTTGCAGACTCCATGATATCTGCTCCGGCTTCATCAACATAGTCATCATCGCTATCATCTGGATCCGAGTCGGTGTCGTCGATGATGATATAGTCTTCCGGGCGAATCTCCTTGGGTTCTTCGTCTTCATCTACTGGTGTAGGGCCTCCCATAAATATCCCAATCTTCTTGATCAGATCGTCATTCTTCTCCACCAATACTTCAATTTCTTCTTCATAATCTTCTCGTGTAGCCTTGAGTTCTTCCACCAGTTCCTTGATTCTTGTCCTTGCCTTCTTCAGGTCTATCATGTTGGCGCACATCTGGTTCTCCTGTCGTTGAATGTGCTGGTTTAACTCCTGGATAAAAGCTGCAATTGATCTATCCTTTCTGGAGCTGATCATCTCCCAGTGCTCATCTCGGCGCCCACAAATCTGGTAGATAGTATCCTTGAGATCATTGCGGTAGACTTCTCCAATGCGTCCCATGGCGATGTGAGCTGCCATGCTCTTTCCTAGACTCCAAGTTGGTGCATCAAAAGAAAACTCTATGGGCTCAGTGACTGGCATGAACGTCCTTCCTGGAACTTGAACTTGAATCATCCAGCGCTCTTCTTCAGGTAAAGTGGCGTTGTAGGTTCCGGGGAAGCTTGGTACTCCTATGTTCAGGGATCTAGTGACTTCCTTCAAGTGGCATCCAAAGGGTGTATCTTCATCCGGTTGCGTGAACTTGTTCCTTGCATCCGCCATCCTAAAGAATAGAAAAGAGGAGAGGTCAGAAGAGAAGAGAATGAATAGTGATCTAGGTCTTTAGCTTAGTGGTCGTGTCCTACAGTCAGCGTGTGCTCTGATACCATCTCTGTAGCGACCAGACCTCAAACGGTCTGATCTCTGTGCTCAGGTGTCATCCCTGGATCAGTAATGCTGACACCACACGGTACTCGGAGGATTTATAACAGAGTAGCAATCACACACTTATTACATCGAGTGTCTCAATAGAGAACTTATTACAATAAATATGGCTTAAGGCCATCTAATAACTATAACAGCGGAAGGCTTGGAAGATAAGTGAGTCCATCAACTCCAACGGCATCACTGAGTATAGAACCACGACCTAAAACTCCTTAATCGTCATCTGAAAAGTCTGCAACATTAACGTTACAGCCCGAAACGGGTCAGCACATGGAATATGCTGGCAAAGTAACACATAGAGAGTAATGGAATGAAACAGCCATACTATATGCATATTTCGCTGGTGGAAAGCTCTATGTTACAGTTTTGCGTAAAGCCAATTTCTCCCTACTAAAAAGGAATAAATTTTATTTAACTATCATGGTGGTTGTTAAACATTGAGAATGGTTGACAGCATTCTCAATCCCAATTAAGTATCATCATTAACAAAACCTAACAAAAATAATTTTTAGAGTAACATGTTGAGATTCACATGATAATCCAAGTACTAGATACTCAAGATGTCCATAACCGGGGACACGGCTAACCATGATTAGTTTATACACTCTGCAGAGGTTTGCACACTTTTCCCCACAAGACTAGATCGCCTCCATTTGGTTTCTCGCACTACATGGTGTTTGAGAAGACGGATGACCGAGACATAGTCTTTCAGAAGCGCTAGCACCTTATGATGGATAGACCGTTACACCTACTTTCCCCTACATCTGCTAGTCTTCCCTATAAGAGTTCGCACGACTTAATCAACTATGTTAGAGCCCATAATAGCTTGTGGCTGCACATGGAAGTTTCTAGTATGAAAAATCTCATGATCCCTTTGGGCCTGGGTGGCGGTCCATAAAGAAAAAAACAGGCAATCCTGAAATACCCAGGTACCTCAATCCACCCAGATGTGTGTTTACGTTGCCACCTTAGATAAACCCTTAATTAACAAACTCACATCTGTCATGGATATCACTCACCCAATCCGCATCTACTAGCATAGCATGGCATAATGGCAAACATAGAAGTAACTCCCAAAGGTTTGATAATATAACAGGTAATAGGTACTACCTCAACTACTTCCCATCCCACAATTTAGTTAGATCCTAATCATGCAATGTTTGAGGATTGATCTAATGCAATAAAACTGGGTAGTAGGGGTATGATCAAAGTGTTACTTGCCTTGCTGATGATCCGCGAAACCTAGAGATACGAAGTAACAGACGGCGCACTCCGGGTATTCTATCACAGACAAACAAACAAGCATACAATAAATATTCATCTAATACACAGGTAAAACTCAAATAAGAGATCTAACCAGAAGGTTCAACTTAAGAACTCCGGTTTGCAAAAGAATCTAATCCAACGAAGCAAGGAAAGTCAAACGGCAAAAGAAACAAGCTTCGTTTACTATTCTGGATCTAGGGCAATTTTTACAGTGGCAAAAACTTGTTTAAGTTGGTTCAACAGTTAGAGGGTTTCGAGACGAAACTCCAGGCGCTTGAATCGCCTGATTCCGATAACCGAGCGAAAAGTTATACTAAAACGAAAATCGGATCAGGAATCGCGATCAGAAAAATCACGGATTTAATCCGAGAAAAAGAAAAACAACGAACGTTCGCTAGAACGAACGAACGGACGAACGCTCGCTATTTAAATAAATCAGAAAACCAATCTATTTAAAAAAACCGAAACTAAAAAAAACCGTGACTTTTTTTTAACTGCTACTTTTTTTTTACCGTGACTTTTTTTTAACCGCGACTTTTTTTAACCGCGACTTTTTTTTAAAAAAAACCAGCGGCAAAAACAAGGTTGACCTGGGTCCGGCGGCGGCGGCGGCTCTGATTTCGGGCGCGGTGGGCTGGGGCGGCTCGGGGCGGCGGTATTTATAGGCTGCCCCCGGGCGGAGTCCCGCTCGGGTATGGCCCGAAGTCAGTTCGCAGAAAAACAAATAAAATAAATACTAAACAGACTCCAAACATCCTGAAATAAATTTTCCCGGGCTTCTAAAATCAAGCCGCACATGGTGAACATTTATTTGGGGCCTAAATGCAATTTTAAAAAACGCACATTTTTCCTAAATTCAAATAAAATACCGAAAAACCTCGGAATAAAATCTTATTTGATTTTATTATTAAATCCTCAATATTTCTTTATTTTGGGAAAGTCATTTTATTCCCTCTCTCATATTTTTGTAATAGAAATAATTGATGATAAAATAACTAAAATCAAATGATCCTATCTTCAAAATTTGAGAAAACTCAAATATGAAAATAATGAATTCCCCAACTCTCTCCGTGGGTCCTTGAATTGCATAGAAATTTCTAGGATCAAACCAAAAGCAAATAAATATGATATGCATTGATGATCTAATGTATAACATTCCAAATTGAAAATTTGGGATGTTATATAAAATCTCGGGACGAGATTTCTTGTAGTGGAGGAGAATTGTGACGCCCAGATAATTAAGCTAAAGTAACCACACCTTAATTGTTCCATGTCATCACGATTAATTTTCTAAGCCTCACCTTGATCAAAACCAAACTCGAATTCAAAATCAAATGCAAGTCAATTTATTAAATTTTCAAATAATAAAAAAATGTAGGCTGGTTTGAAATAAATCCTTAACTATTTTTCATGAATTACCCAACATCTTTTGACTTAATAAAATGCCCCTATCTATTTAACACTGAGTTAGCAACAATTAAATTTACCGTTTCAATTTAAATAGATATCCAACCTTTTCAAAATAAATTGTAACTTTCTGAGTTGCATTAAAATATTGCCTAGTGATTATGTGCTAAGTGGCACATTTGAAAAAGTTGTTTTGATATCTAAAAAAATAGAAAACCATAGGGAAAATATAAAACAGAAATTAGTAAATGCAGAAGGAACCGAACTACTATGCACTTTAGCCCAGTATCAACAGTTGCTAGCCTAGCCCACTGAACCGGCCTAGCCCAACTCCTCCCCTCTGTCTTCTTCGTTCTCTGTTCACCGAGCGCGGTGGATGATCGTGCGTCGTCCATGGACGGATTAGCCACGGGGCGGCCATCTCGCGCCTCCCCGTCGTCTCCCAGCGGTGGATAAGAACCACCCCGAGCCCCTTAGATCGAACCCTATCTCCTTCTTCCCCTTCCATTCGCTCCTCCGCTCGAACCCAAAGCCCCCCGATGCCTCGCTGCCGCGTTTCCCTCATCGCCATGGCCGCAAACCTCCCCACGGCCATCCAAGGCGCCCAGGAGGACCGCCGCCATAGTCCTCTTCGACTACGGGCACGCGTTCGAGCTCGGAGCACGTACATTGACTGGATCGAGCCGCCTTTGTCCGCGGGACCCGACCCCGTTCGTCGCTGCCGCGTCGCTCCTCCGGTCCACCTCGACTCCCTGCGGCTTCCTCGACCACACCACGAGCTCGCTATGAGCTCCTTCCCCGAATCCCCATTCTTCCCGCCTCGATTCGTTTGCGTAGCCTCCGTCCATGAATTAAGCCGCCTCAGCTACTGCCTTCTCACTGTTGCACTGTTGCTCGCTGGCCGCGCATCCGCCGTCCCATGCCCCCACACCTCATTCGCTCGCACCGGCCATGCCCCCGGGATCCCCTGCCCGTGCTGCCCTGTCACCCGCACTTGCCAGCCTCACCCATCTGCCTGGCCATGCTCGCACACGCCGCTCGAGCTTCCTGCACGCGCGCTCGCCGCAGCTGCCGACGCTGCCGCCGCCACTACTAGTCCTGCGCGCGCCCGCCGGAACCCTTGCCGCCGCCTCCGCCTGCCGCTAGATCCGGCAACGCGGCCCGGGCCGCATCCGGCCATGCATGGCGTTGCCTGAATGTACTGCTGCTGATGCTCTGAATGTACTGCTGCTAATGAATGCTACTGTATCTATGGCTAGCTTTGCGAATATTACGGTGACTAACCCCCTTCACAACCTCTAATCAGCGGGTAAACAACTACTAATAGGCCAAGAAAAATTATGAGTAGAAAGTGTACTTGACAAACTTCATTTTATTCCATTGGACCAAATCCTTTCGATGAACGGATTAAATCATATGAAAATCACAAAAGGCTATCTTCTGTTAACAAAGAACATAATTAACCCCTAGTTGTGTGTGTGCGTGTGTGTTCTGTGTTTGTGAGGCCGGCCCCATGTTCAATTACTTTAGGGTTAATTAGTATTTAGGTTAGCTACTAGCAGATGACATGTGGACCCCATTAATTAGGTTAGTATCTATTTATTTGTTTAGGTATAGCCTATGACATGTGGGATCCACTTCTACTATTCATGTGTTGACCAGTCAAATGTTGACTGGTTCAACACAGCCTCACTGGCCCCGCTTTCATACATTATGGCTAGAATAGTGCTAGGTGGCAACGTATTTCACCATTTATAATTCGAGTTAAATAAATTCTAGAAATCTTTTAAACTTTGAAAATTCATATAAAATTAACCGTAACTTGGATGAAAATACATTGAACATGAAAATTACTCAGATCAACGAGACGAATCCGAATACGCAGTCCGTTCATCCGCCACACATCCCTAACATAGCGAACATGCAACAATACCCCTCTGATTCGTCTATTCGAAAACGTCAAACACCGGGAATACATTCCCGGATGTTTTCCCCCTTCGCCAGTAGCACCTACTACTACGTTAGGTCACCTCTAGCACCGCGTAATGCCATGTTACACTTTGTGATGCTTTGACTGCTTTGTTATTTATTGTGTTCCCCCTCCGTTACTTCTTTCCGGTAGACCTCGAGACTGCTGGCGAACCCCAGTTCGACTACGGTGTTGATGACCCCTCCTTGCCAGAGCAACCAGGCAAGCCCCCCCCCCTTGATCACCATATATTGCCTATTCTTCTCTATACTGCTTGCACTAGAGTAGTGTAGCATGTTATTGCTTTCCATTAATCCTATCATGATGCATAGCCTATCCTTGCTACTACTATTGTTACCTTTACCTGCAATCCTACATGCTTAGTATAGGATATGCTAGTATTTCATCTGTGGCCCTACATTCTTGTTCGTTTGCTGTGCTATACTATCAGGCTATGATCACTCGGGAGGTGATCACGGGTATATACTATATACTTTATACATGATACATGTGGTGACTAAAGTCGGGTCGGCTCGTGGAGCACCCGCAAGTGATTCACGGATTGGGGGCTGAAAGGACCTTTGTCCCAACGGCCCTCTGTGTGGATCTTTGTGGCAGAGCGACAAGGCAGATTGAGACTACCTAGGTGAGAGGTGGGACTGGCCCTGGTCGGCGTTCACGGTTATTTCGAGAGAACACGTTTAACGAGATCTTGGTATTTGATCTGAGTCAGACCACTGGCCTATACGCACTAACCATCTACGCGGGGACAATTATGGGCACTCGACGTCATGGTATCAGCAGAAGCCTTCGTGACGTCAGCGATTGAGCGGCGCGCGCCGCATTGGACCGTAAGCTCGCGCTTGTATTAAGGGGGCTAGGTCTGCTTCCGGCCGCGTACGCAACGTGCAGGTGTGCAATGGGCGATGGACCTAGACCCCTACGCCATAGAATTTATACCAGCGTGCTGACCTCTCTATTGTGCCTAGGTAGGGTTGCGACGTGTTGATCTTCCGAGGCTGGGCATGACCCAGAAAAGTCTGTCCGGACAAAGGGGATCGAGCGTGTTGGGAAATGTGGTGCACCCCTGCAGGGAAGTTAATCTATTTAGAATAGCCGCGATCTTCGGTAACATGACGTCTTGGAGTTGTACCTTGACCTTATGACAACTAGAACCGGATACTTAATAAAACACACCCTTCCAAGTGCCAGATACAACCGGTGATTGCTCTCTCACAGGGCGATGAGGGGAGGATCATCGGTTAGGATTATGCTATGTGATGTTACTTGGTGAACTTACCTTCTACTCTCTTCTCCTGCTGCAAGATGGAGGTTACCAGAAGCATAGTCTTCGAAAGGACTGGCTATCCCCCTCTTAGTCTGGCATTCTGCAGTTCAGTCCACATATGATACCCCCTTTTCCATTTGATACCAATGCATACATATGTAGTGTAGCTCCTTGCTTGCGAGTACTTTGGATGAGTACTCACGGTTGCTTTGCTCCCTCTTTTCCCCCTTCCTATACCCGATTGCTGCGACCAGACGGTGGAGCCTAGGAGCTAGACGCCACTGTCGATGACGACTACTACTACTCGGGAGGTGCCTACTACTACGTGCAGCCCGCTGACGACGACCAGGAGTAGTTTAGGAGGATCCTAGGTAGGAGGCATGTGCCTCTTTCGATCTGTATCCCAGTCTGTGCTAGCCTTCTTAAGGCAAACTTGTTTAACTTATGTCTGTACTCAGATATTGTTGCTTCCGCTGACTCGTCTATGATCGAGCTCTTGTATTCGAGCCCTTGAGGCCCCTGGCTTGTAATATGATGCTTGTATGACTTATTTTATTTGTAGAGTTGTGTTTTGATATCTTCCCGTGAGTCCCTGATCTTGATCGTACATGTTTGCGTGTATGATTAGTGTACGATTGAATCGGGGGCGTCACATAGGTAAATGATAAAAACAGAATTTTTGATGCGGAGTGCTACTTGGCATAATTTTAATGTAATTCTTCTTAATTGTGGTATGAATATTCAGATCCGAAAGATTCAAGATAAAAGTTTAATATTGACATAAAAATAATAATACTTCAAGCATACTAACAAAGCAATCTTCTCAAAATAACATGGCCGAAAAAGTTATCCCTACAAAATCATATAGTCTGGCCATGCTCTATCTTCATCACACAAAGTATTTAAATCATGCACAACCCCGATGACAAGCCAAGCAATTGTTTCATACTTTTGACATTCTCAAACTTTTTCAATCTCCACGCAATACATGAGCGTGAGCCATGGATATAGCACTATAAGTGGAATAGAATGGTGGTTGTGGAGAAGACAAAAAGGGAGAAGATAGTCTCACATCAACTAGGCGTATCAACGGGCTATGGAGATGCCCTTCAATAGATATCAATGTGAGTGAGTAGGGATTCCCATGCAACAGATGCACTAGAGCTATAAGTATATGAAAGCTCAACAAAAGAAACTAAGTGGCTGTGCATCCAACTTGCTTGCTCATGAAGACCTAGGACATTTTGAGGAAGCCCATCATTGGAATATACAAGCCAAATTCTATAATGAAAAATTCCCACTAGTATATATGAAAGTGATAACATAGGAGACTCTCTATCATGAATATCATGGTGCTACTTTGAAGCACAAGTGTGGTAAAAGGATAGTAACGTTGTCCCTTCTCTTTTTTTCTCTCATTTTTTTATTTGGGCCTTTTCTCTTTTTTATGGCCTCTTTTCTTTTTTTATTTTTCGTACGGAGTCTCGTCCCGACTTGTGGGGGAATCATAGTCTCCATCATCCTTTCCTCACTGGGACAATGCTCTAATAATGATGATCATCACACTTTTATTTTCTTACAACTCAACAATTACAATTTGATACTTAGAACAAAATATGACTTTATATGAATGCCTCCGGCGGTGTACCGGGATATGCAATGAATCAAGAATGACATGTATGAAACAATTATGAATGGTTGCTTTTCCACAAATACGATGTCAACTACATGATCATGCTAAGCAATATGACAATGATGGAGTGTGTCATAATAAACGGAACGGTGGAAAGTTGCATGGCATTATATCTCGGAATGGCTATGGAAACGCCATAATAGGTAGGTTTGGTGGCTGTTTTGAGGAAGGTATATGGTGGGTGTATGATATCGGCCAAAGGTGCGCGGTATTAGAGAGGCTAGCAATGGTGGAAGGAAGAAAAGTGCATATAATCCATGGACTCAACATTAGTCATAAAGAACTCATATACTTATTGCAAAAATCTACAAGTTATCAAAGCAAAGTATTACGCGCATGCTCCTAGGGGGATAGATTGGTAGGAAAAGACCAACGCTCGTCCCCGACCGCCACTCATAAGGAAGACAATCAAAAAAATAAATCATGCTCCGACTTCATCACATAACGGTTCACCATACGTGAATGCTACGGGAATCACGAACCTTAACACAAGTACTTATAAAATTCAACTACCCAACTAGCATAACTTTAGTATCACCATCTTCATATCTCAAAACAATTATCAAGCATCAAACTTCTAATAGCATTCAACACACTCATAAGAAATTTTTTACTATTCTTGAATACCAAGCATATTAGGATTATTTAAGCAAATTACCATGCTATTTAAGACTCTCAAAATAATCTAAGTGAAGCATGAGAGATCAACAGTTTCTATAAAACAAATCCACCACCGTGCTCTAAAAGATATAAGTGAAGTACTAGAGCAAAACTATATAACTCAAATGATATAAGCGAAGAACATAGAGTATTCTAACAAATTCCAAATCATGTATGGATCTCTAAAAAGGTGTGTACAGCAAGGATGATTGTGGTAAACTAAAAATCAAAGACTCCAATCATACAAGACGCTCCAAGCAAAACACATATCATGTGGTGAATAAAAATATAGCTCTAAGTAAAGTTACCGATAGAAGTAGACGAAAAGAGGGGATGCCTTCCGGGGCATCCCCAAGCTTTGGGTTTTAGGTGTCATTATATTATCTTGGGGGTGTCACGGGCATCCCCAAGCTTAGGCTCTTGCCACTCCTTGTTCCATAATCCATCAAATCTTTACCCAAAACTTGAAAACTTCACAACACAAAACTTAAAGTAGAAAATCTCGTGAGCTCCTTTAGCAAAAGAAAACAAAATACCACTTCAAGGTACTGTAATGAACTCATTCTTTATTTATATTGGTGTTAAACCTACTTTATTCCAACTTCTCTATGGTTGATAAACTATTTTACTAGCCATAGATTCATCAAAATAAGCAAACAACACACGAAAAACAGAATCTGTCAAAAACAGAACAGTCTGTAGTAATCTGTAGCTAGCGCAAGATCTGGAACCCCAAAAATTCTAAAATAAATTTCTGGACGTGAGGAAGTTATCTATTAATCATATTCAAAAAGAATTAACTAAATATCACTTTCCAAATAAAAAAGGCAGCAGTTCTCGTGAGCGCCAAAGTTTCTGTTTTTTATAGCAAGATATCAAGACTTTGCCCAAGTCTTCCCAACGGTTCTACTTGGCACAAACACTAATTAAACACACAAAAAACACAACCTAGACAGAGGCTAGATACATTATTTATTACTAAACAGGAGCAAAAAGCAAGGGATAAAAATAAAATTGGGTTGCCTCCCAACAAGCGCTATCGTTTAACGCCTCTAGCTAGGCATAAAAAGCAAGGATAGATCTAGGTATTGCCATCTTTGGTAGGCAATCCATAAGTGGCTCTCATAATAGATTCATAAGGTAATTTAATTTTATTTCTAGGAAAATGTTCCATGCCTTTCCTTAACGGAAATTGGAATCTAATATTTCCTTCCTTCATATCAATAATTGCACCAATCGTTCTAAGGAAAGGTCTACCAAGAATAATAGGACTTGAAGGATTGCAATCTATGTCAAGAACAATAAAATCTATGGGTACATAATTCCTATTTGCAAAAATAAGAACATCATTTATTCTTCCCATAGGTTTCTTAATAGTGGAATCTGCAAGGTGCAAGTTTAGAGAGCAATCATCAAAATCACGGAAACCTAACATATCGCACAAAGTCTTTGGAATCGTGGAAACACTAGCACCCAAATCACATAAAGCATAGAACTCATGATCTTTAATCTTAATTTTAATAGTTGGTTCCCACTCATCATAAAGTTTTCTAGGGATAGAAACTTCCAACTCAAGTTTTTCTTCATAAGATTGCATCAAGGCATCAACGATATGTTTAGTGAACTCTTTATTTTGACTATAAGTGTGAGGAGAATTTAGCACGGATTGCAACAAGGAAATACAATCAATCAAAGAGCAGTTTTCATAATTAAATTCCTTGAAATCCAAAATAGTGGGTTTAGCAACATCTAGGGTTTTAATTTCTTCGATCCCACTTTCATCAATTTTAGCATCAAGATCTAAAAATTACGAATTCTTGGAACGCCTTCTAGGTAAAGGTGGATCATATTCAGTCCCATCATTATTAAGATTCATATTGCAAAACAAAGATTTAATAGGGGATACATCAATAACTTTTATATCTTCATCTTTATTTTCATAGGAACTAGAAGAACACACTCTTATAAAGGCATCGTTCTTAGCATGCATCCTAGCGGTTCTTTCTTTGCACTCATCAATGGAAATTCTCATGGCTTTGAGAGACTCATTGATATCATGCTTAGGTGGAATAGATGTAAGTTTCAAATAATCAACATCAAGAGAAATTCTATCAACGTTCCTAGCCAACTCATCAATCTTAAGCAATTTTTCTTCAATCAAAGCATTGAAATTCTTTTGCGAAGTAATAAATTCTTTAATATTAGATTCAAAATCAGAGGGCATCTTATTATAATTTCCATTAGAATTTTTGTAGGAATTACCATAATTATTAGAGGGATTACTAGGATAAGGCCTAGGATTAAAATTTCCTCTATACGCGTTGTTACCAAAATTGTTCCTACCAACAAAATTCACATCCATAGATTCATTATTATTCTCAATCAAAGTAGACAAGGGCACATCATTAGGATCAGAAGAAACACTTTTACTAGCAAATAATTTCATAAGTTCATCCATCTTTCCACTCAAAACATTAATTTCTTCTATCGCATGCACCTTTTTATTAGTGGATCTTTTAGTATGCCATTGAGAATAATTAACCATAATATTATCTAGGAGTTTAGTAGCTTCTCCTAAAGTGATTTCCATAAAAGTGCCTCCCGCGGCCGAATCTAAAAGATTTCTAGCAGGAAAATTCAATCAGGCATAAATTTTTTGTATAATCATCCACAAATTCAAACCATGAGTAGGGAAATTACGTATCATTAATTTCATCCTCTCCCAAGCTTGTGCAACATGTTCATGATCAAGTTTCTTAAAATTCATAATATCGTTTCTAAGGGACATGATCTTAGCGGGAGGAAAATACTTAGACATAAAAGCATCTTTGCACTTATTCCATGAATCAATACTATTTTTAGACAAAGACAAAAACCAAGCTTTAGCATGATCTCTAAGCGAAAAAGGAAATAGCTTCAATTTAACAATATCGTTATCCACATCTTTCTTCTTTTGCATATCACACAAATCAACGTAGCTATTTAGATGGGTAGCGGAATCTTCACTAGGAAGGCCGGAAAATGGATCTTTCATGACAAGATTCAGCAAGGCAGCATTAATTTCACAAGATTCAGCATCGGTAAGAGGAGCAATGGGAGTGTTAATAAAATCATTGTTGTTGGTATTGGTAAAGTCACACAATTTAGTGTTATCTTGAGCCATCGTGACAAGCAAGCAATTCAACACACAAGCAAACAAAAAGCAAGCAGGCAAAAAGAGGCAAATAGAGAAAGAGAGGGAGGATAGAGATAAAAAGGCAAGGGTGAAGTGGGGGAAAGGAAAATGAGAGGCAAATGGCAAATAATGTAATGCGGGAGATAAGGATTGTGATGGGTACTTGGTATATTGACTTTTGCGTAGACTCCCCGGCAACGGTGCCAGAAATCCTTCTTGCTAACTCTTGAGCACTGCGTTGGTTTTCCCCGAAGAGGAAGGGATGATGCAGTAAAGTAGCGTAAGTATTTCCCTCAGTTTTTGAGAACCAAGGTATCAATCCAGTAGGAGGCTACGCGCGAGTCCCTCGCACTTGGACAAAACAAATAATCCTCGCAACCAATGCGATACGGGGTTGTCAATCCCTACATGGCCACTTATGAGAGTGAGATATGATAAGATAATATTTTTGGTATTTTTATGATAAAGATGCAAAGTAAAATAAAAAGCAAAGTAAAAAGCAAAGGAGATAACTAAGTATTGGGAGATAAATATAATGAAGATAGACCCGGGGGCCATAGGTTTCACTAGTGGCTTCTCTCAAGAGCATAGGTATTTTACGGTGGGTGAACAAATTACTGTTGAGCAATTGACAAAATTGAGCATAGTTATGAGAATATCTAGGTATGGTCATGTATATAGGCATCACGTCCGAGACAAGTAGACCGACTCCTGCCTGCATCTACTACTATTACTCCACTCATCGACCGCTATCCAGCATGCATCTAGAGTATTAAGTTCATGAAAACAGAGTAACGCCTTAAGCAAGATGACATGATGTAGAGGGATAAACTCATGCAATATGATGAAAACCCCATCTTGTTATCCTCGATGGCAACAATACAATACATTTCTCGCTGCCCCTACTGTCACTGGGAAAGGGCACCGCAAGATTGAACCCAAAGCTAAGCACTTCTCCCATTGCAAGAGAGATCAATCTAGTAGGCCAAACCAAACTGATAATTCGAAGAGACTTGCAAAGATAACCAATCATACATAAAAGAATTCAGAAAAGATTCAAATATTGTTCATAGATAGACTTGATCATAAACCAACAATTCATCGGTCTCAACAAACACACCACAAAAAGAAGATTACATCGAATAGATCTCCACAAGAGAGGGGGAGAACATTGTAATGAGATCCAAAAAGAGAGAATAAGCCATCTAGCTAATAACTATGGACCCGAAGGTCTGAGGTAAACTACTCACACTTCATTGGATGGGCTATGGTGATGATGTAGAAGCCCTCCGTGATGATACCCCCTCCAGCAGAGCACCGGAACATGCCCCAAGATGGGATCTCGTGGATACACAAAGTTGCGGCGATGGAATTATGGTTTTGGCTCTGTATCTGATTGTTTGGGGGTACATAGGTATATATAGGAGGAAGGAGTATGACGGTGGAGCAACAGGGGGCCCACGAGGGTGGAGGGTGCGCCTGGGGGGGTAGGTGCGCCCCCTACCTAGTGGCCTCCTCCTTTGTTTCTTGATGTAGGGTCCAAGTCTCCTGGATCATGTTCGGTGAGAAAATCACGTTCCCGAAGGTTTCATTCTGTTTGGACTCCGTTTGATATTCCTTTTCTTCTAAACCCTGAAATAGGCAAAAAAACAGCAATTCTGGGCTGGGCCTCCGGTTAATAGGCTAGTCCCAAAAATAATATAAAAGTGGATAATAAAGCCCAATAATGTCCAAAACAGTAGATAATATAGCATGGAGCAATCAGAAATTATAGATACGTCGGAGACGTATCATACACATCAATAACATGTATATCAAATATACCTTTCACTTTGCCATCCTTCTTCTCCGCCAAATACTTGGGGCAGTTCCGCTTCCTGTGACCAGTCCCTTTGTAGTAGAAGCACTCAGTCTCAGGCTTAGGTCCAGACTTGGGCTTCTTCACTTGAGCAGCAACTTGCTTGCCGTTCTTCTTGGAGTTTCCATTCTTCCCTTTACCCTTTTTCTTGAAACTGGTGGTCTTGTTGACCATCAACACTTGATGCTCCTTCTTGATTTCTACATCCGCAGCCTTTAGCTTTGAGAAGAGCTTGGGAATTGTCTTATCCATCCCTTGCATATTATAGTTCATCACGAAGCTCTTATAGCTTGGTGGCAGTGATTGAAGAATTCTGTCAATGACACTATCGTCAGGAAGATTAACTCCCAGCTGAGTCAAGTGGTTGTGGTACCCAGACATTCAGAGTATATGTTCATTGACAGAACTATTCTCCTCCATTTTGCAGCTATAGAACTTATTGGAGACTTCATATCTCTCAATCCGGGCATTTTCTTGAAATATTAACTTCAACTCCTGGAACATCTCATATGCTCCATGACGTTCAAAACGTCATTGAAGTCCCGGCTCTAAGCCGTAAAGCATGGCACACTGAACTATCGAGTAGTCATCAGCTTTGCTCTGCTAGACGTTCATAACATTTGGTGTAGCTTCTGCAGCGGGTTTGTTACCTAGCGGTGCTTCCAGGATGTAATTCTTCTGTGCAGCAATGAGGATGATCCTCAAGTTATAGACCCAGTCCGTGTAATTGCTACCATCATCTTTCAACTTAGATTTCTCTAGGAACGCATTAAAATTCAACGGAACAACAGCATGGGCCATCTATCTACAACAACATAGACATGCAAAATACTATCAGGTACTAAGTTGATGATAAACTAAAGTTCAATTAATCAAATTACTTAAGAACTTCCACTTAGATAGACATTCCTCCAATCATCTAAGTGATCACGTGATCCATATCAACTAAACCATGTCCGATCATCACGTGAGATGGAGTAGTGGTGAACATCACTATGTTGATCATATCTACTCTATGATTTACACTCGACCTTTTGGTCTCAGTGTTCCGAGGCCATATCTGCATATGCTAGGCTCGTTAAGTTTAACCCGAGTATTCCGCGTGTGCAAAACTGGCTTGCACCCGTTGTATGTGAACGTAGAGCTTATCACACCCGATCATCACGTGGTGTATCGGCACGACGAACTGTAGCAACGGTGCATACTCAGGGAGAACACTTATACCTTCAAATTTAGTGAGAGATCATCTTATAATGCTACCGCCAAACTAAGCAAAATAAGATGCATAAAGGATAAACATCGCATGCAATCAATATAAGTGATATGATAGTGCAATCATCATCTTGTGCCTTTGATCTCCATCTCCAAAGCACCGTCATGATCACCATCTTGACCGGCTTGACACCTTGATCTCCATTGAAGCATCGTTGTCGTCTGGCCAACTATTGCTTCTACGACTATCGCTACCGCTTAGTGATAAAGTAAAGCAATTACATGGCGATTGCATTTCATACAATAAAGCGACAACCATATGGCTCCTGCCAGTTGCCGCTAACTGTGTTACAAAACATGATCATCTGATACAATAAAATTTAGCATCATGTCTTGACCATATCACATCACAACATGCCCTGCAAAAACAAGTTAGACATCCTCTACTTTGTTGTTGCAAGTTTTACGTGGCTGCTACGGGCTTCTAGAAAGAACCGTTCTTACCTACGCATCAAAAACGACCACGCGGTATAGTGATTGCTTTTTGATCTTCAGAAACAACCCTATTCATTGAATCCAATTCAACTAAAGTTGGAGAAACTAACACCCACTAGCCACCTGTGTGCGAAGCATGTCGGTAGAACCAGTCTCGTGTAAGCGTACGCGTAATGTCGGTCTGAGCCGCCTCATCCAACAATACTGCTGAATCAAGAATCAACTAGTGATGTCAAGCAATATGTATATACCCACGCCCACAACTCCTTTGGGTTCTACTCGTGCATATAACATCTACGCATAGACCTGGCTCGGATGCACTGTTGGGGAACGTAGTAATTTCAAAAAAATTCCTACGCACACGCAAGATCCATCTAGGTGATGCATAGCAACGAGAGGGGAGAGTGTTGTCCACATACCCTTGTAGACCGTAAGCGGAAGCGCTATGAAAACGCGATTGATGTAGTCATACGTCTTCATGATCCGATCGATCCTAGAACCGAAGGTACGACACCTCCGTGATCTGCACATGTTTAGCTCGGTGACGTCCCACAAACTCTAGATCCAGCTGAGTGTTGGGGGAGAGTTTTGTCAGCATGACGGCATGATGATGGTGATGATGAAGTTACCGACGCAGGGCTTCGCCTAAGCACTACAACGATATGACCGAGGTGGAAATATGTGGAGGGGGGCACCACACACGGCTAAGAGATCAATTTGTGAGTTTATGGGGTGCCCCCTCCCCCGTATATAAAGGAGTCGAGGAGGGGGAGGGCCGACCCTCTCTATGGCGTGCCCTATGGGGAGTCCTACTCCCACCGTGAGTAGGATTCCCCCCTTTCCCTAGTTGGAGTAGGAGAGGAAGGAAGGAAGAAAGAGGGAGAAGGAAAGGGGGCGCCGCCCTCCCTTCCCTAGTCCAATTCGGACCCAAGGGGGAGGGGGCGCATGGCCTGCCATGGCTTCCCCTCTCTCTCTTTCCACTAAGGCCCAATAAGGCCCATATACTCCCCGGGGGGTTCCGGTAACCCCCCGGTACTCCGGTAAATGCCCGAACTCACCCGGAACCATTCCGATGTCCAAACATAGGCTTCCAATATATCAATCTTTATGTCCCGGATGAGATCAGAGACATGACGAGGAGTCTCAAAGTGGTCGAGAGGTAAAGATTCATATATTGGACGATGGTATTCGGACACCGAAAGTGTTCCCGGGGTACCGGGTGCATATCGGGTAACCGAAGAGGTTCCGGGCATCCCCCCGTCAACTACATGGGCCTTAATGGGCCAAGAGGGGGATAGACCAGCCCGTAAGGGGCTGGTGCGCCCCATGTAGGCCAAAATAAGGGGGAAGGAAAGAGGAGAAGGTAGAAAGGAAGGGGAGGGATTCGGCCTCCCCCCTCCTTCCCTCCTCCCTCCTCCTTCCTTCCCCCTTCAGATAGATATGGAAGGGGGGAGGACGAATTGGGAGGCGCCCAAGTAGGATTCCTCCTACTTGGGGCGCCCCCTTGGCTGCCTCTCCTCCCCTCCAACCTATATATATGAAGGGGGGCACAGCTAGAACACACAACAACGATTGTTAGCCGTGTGCGGAGCCCACCTCCACAGTTTACCCCTCCGGTCATATTGTCATAGTGCTTAGGCGAAGCCCTACACAGATCACTCCACCCTCAACGTCACCACACCGTCGTGCTGACGAAACTTTCCCTCGGCACTTTGCTGGATTGAGAGTTCGAGGGACGTCATTGAGTTGAACGTGTGCATAACTCGGAGGTGCCTTACATTCGGTGCTTGATCGGTCGGAACAAGAAGAAGTTCGACTACATCAACCACGTTGTCAAACACTTCCGCATTCGGTCTACGAGGGTACGTGGACACACTCTCCCCCTGTCATTGCTATGCATCTCCTAGATAGATCTTGTGTGAGCGTAGGAAATTTTTGAAATTGCATGCTACGTTTCCCAACAATGGGATGGAGGGAGTAGAAATTATTTCTCCATTTGATTCATCTCGATGCTCCATAATTGACATCCATCTACAAGCATAAGCCAATTGAGGAAATAATGTCTTCGTAATATAGTGTGCACGAAGTTTTTTAGAAGATCTATGATGATGCACGCCTATGTATTCAGGCCCGAGTTTACGGGTTGTACATTCTGGAGAGAGTGTTGTATGTTGACCGATGTGGCTATTCTTTCATGATTGCCCCCTGTTTTCCCCCCTACGGGGGACGTTTGCATCCACACACATGTTTACATTATGTTCTTTTGGCATTTAGTGGTTGATTGGATCACGAGAATTAGTTGTGAGAATTTGGAAAACTAGTTTTCAGAGGATTTTTTAAGGAAAACCAGTTTTAGTTAGTTGTTAAAATAAGCCTATAGAATTATTGTAGATTGAATCTATTAAAATGAAAACTTACCATACAAAAAACTGTTGTAGGGGTGTCAATGGATGCAAATCTTGCTAGTCCAAGATCACATATCTTGATTTTACAGTTCCCTTGGACGTCACATATCTTTAGTCCTATCCTAATCCAAAGCACATATCTGAGTCCTACCATAAATCCCTCAGAAGTCAGAAACAATTCCCTGGATTTCACATATATTCTTTGGTATATCACAACTATTTCACTTGGTTGTGGCCATGTTAAAAATCAGGGTAGGAAGAAATCATCCAAAGAACCCTTTTGAAGGACTCGAATAGACACAAGACTGGTAGCTTCCACTACATGTTTCCAAAATAAGAATTACTTAAAACACACAACCACTTTTCTTTAGAGACTTGGTGTCAACAACATTCGGAAGAAACAATTTGGTCCACATATTTTAGAAATCTGCAATCATTAATTGACATCTGCACTACCATTAGTATGGAAAAATTCACAGGCACATTATTTCTGAATTCTATAGTATATCCATACACTACAAAAAAAAGACACATCCGTGACATTTTGGGCCGAACGCAATTTTTCTGTCATACTTATGACACTTCTATGACGATAATTGTGACAAAACCCGGTATCATCATAGATGGGGGGGTCCTACTTCTATGACAAAAAATCATGACAAAAAATGGGTTTTTTGTCCTGGGTGGGCCGGAGACGCAGCTGCATGACATTCTTTGGGTCGTCCATGATGGAAAAAACCATGGTAGAAGCGAGGGCGAGGAAAATATCGCGGTGTTCCCGATTATGGTGGGTGGTCAGGGCCGAGCGATGCCCGTTTCTCTCATACACGCACGCGCGTGGGTGTGAGGCGTTGGGCTCTAACTGAACCCGAGCGAGGCGTTGGGCTCTAACTGAACCCGAGCAATTGCACTGCAGGCTATGCGTTACTGAACCCGAGCGATCGATCGATGGCTGTTAACTGAACCCGATTGAGCAGTTCCTTCACTACTGCTGCTAACTGAAGCCGATCGATGCTGCCTCTGGATGAATAGTGAGTGTTGCTGGGGGTTTGGATGAACAGTTCCCGGTGGGGGTGGATGAACAGGACCCCGTGGTGTTGCTCTGGATGAACATGACCCCCGATCGATCGAGTCGGTTGGGGCTGGATGAACAGGACCCCATGGAGGGCGGGATGAATAGGACCACCCCGTGGAGGGCTAGATGAACAGTAGACGGTGGAGGGCTGGATGAACAGTAGCCCGTGGAGGGGTGGTTGAACAGGAGCCCGTGGAGAGGGCAAGTTGAACAGTAGCCGGTGGAGTAGCGCGCGGTGGAACATGAGCCCGTGGATGAACAATCGCAGATGGAGGCTGAAGGAGGTCGACGGTGGATGAACAGTATCCCATGGAGGCTGGAGGCGGTTGACGGTGGAGATGAATAGTATCCCGTGGAGTCCCATTTTGCGGTACGCCACACCCCTCCGGATGAAAAGGACCCACGTTTCGACCGCAGCGCTCCAATACAAGTCTGTTTCCTCCATTTTAAGGTACGCCACACCCCTCCCGATCAACAGGACCCCCATTTCGACCGTAGGAGGTCCGTTTCCTCCGTTTTGCGGTATGCCAGACCCCTCCCGATGAACTGGATCCTGTTTCAAACGGTGCTGGTCAAACACAAGGCCATTTCCTTCGTTCTGCGGTATGCCAGGTGATACGTCTCCAAAGTATCTATAATTTTTGATTGCTCCATGCTATATTATCTACTGTTTTGGACATTATTGGGCTTTATTATCCACTTCTATATTATTTTTGGGACTAACCTATTAACCGGAGGCCCAGCCCAGAATTGTTGTTTTTTGCCTGTTTTAGGGTTTCGAAGAAAAGGAATATCAAACGGAGTCCAAACGGAATGAAACCTTCGGGAACGTGATTCTCTCAACAAACAAGACCCGGGAGACTTGGACCCTACGCCAAGAAACAAAAGAGGAGGCCACGAGGTAGGGGGGCGCGCCTACCCCCCCAGGCGCGCCCTCCACCCTCGTGGGCCCCCTGTTGCTCCACCTACGTACTCCTTGCTCCTATATATACCTACGTACCCCCAAACGATCAGATACGGAGCCAAAAACCTAATTCCAGCGCCGCAACTTTCTGTATCCACGAGATCCCATCTTGGGGCCTGTTCCGGAGCTCTGCCGGAGGGGGCATCGATCACGGAGGGCTTCTACATCAACACCATAGCCCCTCCGATGAAGTGTGAGTAGTTCACCTCAAACCTACGGGTCCATAGTTATTAGCTAGATGGCTTCTTCTCTCTTTTTTGGATCTCAATACAATGTTCTCCTCCTCTCTTGTGGAGAACTATTCGATGTCATCTTCTTTTTGCGGTGTGTTTGTTGAGACCGATGAATTGTGGGTTTATGATCAAGTCTATCTATGAACAATATTTGAATCTTTTTGTCACACCCTAGCTAGTTCAAGCATTAGAGTGTGCATCATGTTTAATTTCCTTTTAAGTTTGAAATGGGGATGATAGAACCCCCAACACCCCCTGGAAACAACTAGGGTTTACTAAAATTATTTTCAATGAACCTGAAATGCCCTTCTAAAAAGTTCACCCTCTTTGTCTTGGGTTAGAACCTCTGGCAAAATTGGTGCACAATTTTCTAGGTCAATAGAAGGTCATTGAATTAAATCATAAGTATTTGATTTTGGGCATTTAAATGCTATAAAATAATTTAAATGCTCAAATAATTCTGGAAATAAATGTTTGCTGTTGGAAATATTCTAAACAGAGCCCACAATTATTTTCAGGATTTTTGGAAACGTTTTAGTATTTTTAATAAAGCCCAACAGTTGCAGTTAAATAGAAAAAGAAAACAAAACAGAAAAAGAGAGAGAGGGAGAAGCCCACCTAGGCCTTACCTGTGCTGGCCCGGCCGACCCGGCCTGTGCCAGTCGTCACCCACCTCTGCCAGTAGGCAGAGGCATGTCGCCGGCGCGTGCTCCCGCGGCCACCTCCTGCTTCCACCTCCTGCTGCCTCCTCGTCCCCATCCGAGCGCCATGGAGACGCCCAGCACCTCCCTGCACTCCTCCCCTCTCTCCCCCTCGTCTCCCTCACCCTCTCCCTCGATGGCCGAGCGCGATCCTCGCCGCCATTCGCCATAGTTGTCACCAGAGCCACCCCCTCGCCTTCCTGACGTGACCGTGAGCTCCGCCTCCATCGTCCACGCCTCCTCGTCGACTCACGCGACGCCGGATGCCTCCAAGCGCCTCCCTGACGCCTTCTTCTTCCTCGGTCCGCCGAGATTGCCGGCAACGCCCCGACGACATTCGACCTCCCCGAGCCCGCTGAGACGCGTCCTGCAACCGCCGTGAGCTCCTCTACCGATCCCCCCTCTTCTCTGCTTCGTTTGCTCACCGTAGACGCCGCCCCCTTGCTCACCGTAGCACGCCGTCGCGCGAGCTCGACGTCGGCGTCACTCCGGTGGCCAGTTGGTCAAGCGCGGGTGATTAACGCACTCACCACACCTCGTAGCGCCTCGCTAGTGCATTCGTTTCCCCGCTAGCTCGCTGCAGCAGCAAAACCACCAACGGCCGAGCTCCGGCCGCCGTCACGAGCTCGACTCCGGCGAGCTCGCTCCACCCCAGCTCCTCCCACTTGCCCCACTAGATGCGCGCGAGCCCCAGCTACGCGTAGGACCAAACTGCGGTCGAATTGGTCGCCTGTGGCCAGTTTCCGAAGCTCTCCGTCGTCTCGGCCTCGCCGGCGACTCAACGCCGGCGGGATTAACCCCGCTGACCAGGGGTTTGACCCCAGTTTGACTCCGCCTGAGACACTGATAGGTGGGTCCGGCTCCTAACTAATTCAGATTAGTTTAAATTAGAGCTAATAACTTTGTTAGAGGTTAATGACGTCGTTAACTAACCCTCTCTCACTGACATGTGGGCCCAAAGCCTAACTAACCCAGTTTAGTGCTAACTAAACACTAATTAACTCTGTTAGTTAGCTAAGAGACTGACAGAAGGGGCCCACCAGTCAGGTTTGACCTGGGCTGGCGCCTTTGACCCGCTGACGTCACAATGACACAGTGCTGACGCATTAACTCAATTACTGGATTTATTCTTTAATAGGAAATTCCAGAAAATAGTCAAAACTTCTAAAAATCATAGAAAATCAACCATAGCTCCAAATGAAAAGATTTATATATGAAAAATGATCAGAAAAATTCAATCTATCCATCTGTAATGGTTTGATGGATGACAAAACAAGTTAACCCTGCTGTTTAAGCAGAATAAGGTAATGCACTAATAAGGCCATGTTTAATGAGCTAATATTTGAATCTTTGATTCAAATGAGTTCATACCCTTCTGTTTTAGCTTGCATTAGGACAAAACACTTTCATCTTGCCATGTCATAGCATGCATCATATTGTTGCATATTGCCATGTGTTGATTATGTTCAGTGTGTCTTTCGTGGTAGGTTCTTCCTCCGAGGATAACCCCGAGTATCCGTCTGAAGGGCGGTACCCTACTACCTCTACAATAGGCAAGCAACCCATTGATCATTCTGATACAACCCATGTTCCCGCTTCTGCTCTTGTTTACTGCATTAAGACAACGTGTTTCAAACTGCTGTGTGCTATGGTAGTTGAACCCTTATCCTCTGCATGACCTGTCATTGCCACAGTAACTAGATGAAACCCACTAGCATGTGTAGGAGTTGATTGAGCCATGTATGTGATTCCTACTTTGCTATGCCTGCTATGCTTAGAGTTGTGTCGGGTCTGGTTCATTTGGGTGATGGGCTAGAGTGAAATGTTTATGTCGGTAATGTGAGGGATGTGTGGAACATGTTTTGGTAAAGGTATCGATGAGAGGTCATGTAGGAGTACATGGTGGGTTGTTTCATTGAGGCCGTCCCTAAGAACTGAGATCTGTATGTGTGATTTAAGATTTAGCTACTACCATGCATTGGGATCCTTAATTGACCCTCTCGGCTTCTTAAATACCTTAGTACTCTGTCCAGGAGTTGCAAATGGTTTCTGGTGTTGTAGGTTATGTGTTGGCGGCCGTGCGTAGCGCTGACCCTAGGGGTGGGCTATGTTGCGGTAGATACACCGTGGCACGGTGTACCGAGTCACCCGTTTGGTGTCTCGGGAACCCTGTTCACATCGTTTGGGGCCGTAAGTGGAAACCTCGGCCGGACTCCCTGCCGATGGAACCTAGATAGGCGATAAACCTGGAATAGAGACTTAAGTGTTTAGGTAGGCCGTGGCCAACACCCTCGCTGGGCTTCCGCTTGAAGTTTGCCGAGTACATGTCGTGTAAATGGCGGTAAGTGGTGAAAGCGTGTATGAAGAAGTACACCCCTGCAGGGTATAAAACTATTCGAATAGCCGCGTCCGCGGTAAAGGACTACTTGGTTGCCTATACAGTTCATAGACAAGTTAAATGGATACTATTAAAAGTCTCAAGATAAGTGTGAGTACCGAGGATGGCCCTCTCGTAGGATGACGAGAGAGGATCCCCCGTGGAGTATTGTGTTGGCGAGTAGTGGACTCGTGTGCAAAAACTATTTTACTAGTGGAGTTCCGTAGGATAGCTTAGCCAAGAGTCAAAGCTGGCTTGCTGCGATAACCCCACCACCTTCTTGAGAATGAGCATGTATATTAGGTTCTAATGTAAGACTTCCTGAGTACCTTTGTACTCATGTTTGCTTAATTACTGTTTTCAGACGACAACACCGCCCCCTCCGATGGGTTCTACGTAGACCTTGACGTCGACGAGTGACTAGCCACCCAGGTGGTGATCCTGGCCATGGAGGGCCCTATGTAGATAGACAGGCTTTGAGAAGCCTTCTTTCTTTCTAGTGTCTGTACTCAGACTAGTTGCTTCCGCATGTGCTTGTATGATTGTATGACTTGAGTGTCGGGTCATGTGACCCCTATCTATATGAACATGTTATGTATGGCTCCCGGGAGCCTTTAAATAAAGTACTTGAGTTGTAGAGTTTTGTTGTGATGCCATGTTGTATGTACTCATATCGGGCATATTGTGTGTATGATTGAAATGCTTGGTATGAGTGGGATCCGACAATCTAGTTGTTTATCCTTGGCAGTCTTTCTTATGGGGAAATGTAGTCTAGTGTTCCTCGAGCCATAGTAGTCCGCTATAGCCCGGTTCATCGGAGTCCTGCTAGCCCAGCACTACTATTCAGGACACTTGACTGGTCGGCATGTGTTTCACTTTGTTCCTATGTCTGTCCCTTCGGGGAAATGTCACGCGGTGATATCCGGAGTCCTGTTAGCCCAGTGCTACAGCCCGGAATCACTCGCTGATGACCGACATGCTCGATGTGATTCATGTATGCCTGTCTCCATAGGTCTGTGCCGCTTTGGGTTCACGACTAGCCATGTCGGCCCAGGTTCTCTGCCATATGGTTGCTAGCGACACTATCATATACGTGAGCCAAAAGGCGCAAACGGTCCCAGCCATGGTAAGGCGACACCCGTGGGATACCGTGCGTGAGGCCGCAAAGTGATATGAGGTGTTACCGGCTAGATCGATGTGACTTGGAATTAGGGTCCTGACACTTTTCTGAATTCTTTTACGTATGATTGGTTATATTTGCAAGTCCCTTCGAATTATCAGTTTGGTTTGGCCTACTAGATTGATCTTTCTTGCAATGGGAGAAGTGCTTAGCTTTGCGTTCAATCTTGCGGTGTCCTTTCCCAGTGACAGTAGGGGAAGCAAGGTACGTATTGTATTGTTGCCATCGAGGATAACAAGATTGGGTTTTCATCATATTGCATGAGTTTATACCTCTACATCATGTTATCTTGCTTAAGGCGTTACTCTATTTTTAACTTAATACTCTAGATGCATGCTGGATAGCGGTCGATGAGTGGAGTAATAGTAGTAGATGCAGGCAGGAGTCGGTCTACTTGTCTGAGACGTGATGCATGTATACATGATCATACCTAGATATTCTCATAACTATGCTCAATTCTGTCAATTGCTCAACAGTAATTTGTTCACCCACCATAGAATACTTGTGCTCTTGAGAGAAGCCACTAGTGAAACCTATGGCCCCCTGGTCTATCTTTATCATATTAATCTCCTACTACTTAGTTATTTCCTTTGCCTTTATTTTACTTTGCATCTTTATCACAAAAATACCAAAAAAAAATATTATCATATCTATCAGATCTCACTCTTGTAAGTGGCCATGTAGGGATTGACAACCCCTATCCGCGTTGGTTGCGAGGATTTATTTGTTAAGTGCAGGTACGAGGGACTCGCGCATAGCCTCCTACTTTATTGATACCTTGGTTCTCAAAAACTGAGGGAAATACTTACGCTACCTTGCTGCATCATCCCTTCCTCTTCGGGGAAAACCAACGCAGTGCTCAAGAGGTAGCAAGAAGGATTTCTGGCGCCGTTGCCGGGGAGGTCTACGCAAAAGTCAACATACCAAGTACCCATCACATACCCTTATCTCCCGAATTACATTATTTGCCATTTGCCTCTCATTTTTCCTCTCCCCCACTTCACCCTTGCCGTTTTATTCGCCCTCTCTCTCTCTATCCTCCCTCTCTTTCTCTATTTGCCTCTTTTTGCCTGCTTGCTTTTTGTTTTCTTGTGTGTTAGTTTGCTTGCTTGTCACGATGGCTTAAGATAATACTAAATTGTGTGACTTTACCAATACCAACAACAATGATTTTATTAGCACTCCGATTGCTCCTCTTACCGATGCTGAATCTTGTGAAATTAATACTGCTTCGCTGAATCTTGTCATGAAAGATCCGTTTTCCGGCCTTCCTAGTGAAGATGTCGCTACCCATCTTAATAGCTTCGTTGATTTGTGTGATATGCAAAAGAAGAAAGATGTGGATAATGATATTGTTAAATTGAAGCTATTTCCTTTTTCGCTTAGAGATCATGCTAAAGCTTGGTTTTCGTCTTTGCCTAAAAATAGTATTGATTCATGGAACAAGTGCAAAGATGCTTTTATCTCTAAGTATTTTCCTCCCACTAAGATCATCTCTCTTAGAAACGATATTATGAATTTTAAGCAACTTGATCATGAACATGTTGCACAAGCTTGGGAGAGAATGAAACTAATGATACGTAATTGCCCTACTCATGGTTTAAATTTGTGGATGATTATACAAAAATTTTATGCCGGATTGAATTTTGCTTCTAGAAATCTTTTAGATTCGGCCATGGGAGGCACTTTTATGGAAATCACTTTAGGAGAAGCTACTAAACTCCTAGATAATATTATGGTTAATTATTCTCAATGGCATACTGAAAGATCTACTAATAAAAAGGTGCATGCAATAGAAGAAATTAATGTTTTGAGTGGAAAGATGGATGAACTTATGAAATTATTTGCTAATAAGAGTGTTTCTTATGGTCCTAATGATATGCCCTTATCTACTTTGATTGAGAATAATAATGAATCTATGGATGTGAATTTTTTTGGTAGGAACAATTTTGGTAACAACGCGTACAGAGGAAATTTCAACCCTAGGCCTTATCCTAGTAATCCCTCTAATAATTATGGTAATTCCTACAACAACTCTTATGGAAATTATAATAAGAAGCCCTCTGATTTTGAATCTAATATTAAAGAATTTATTACTTCGCAAAAGAATTTTAATGCTTTGATTGAAGAAAAATTGCTTAAGATTGATGAGTTGGCTAGGAACGTGGATATAATTTCTCTTGATGTTGATTCTTTAAAACTTAGATCTATTCCACCTAAGCATGATGTCAATGAGTCTCTCAAATCCATTAGAATTTCCATTGATGAGTGCAAAGAAAGAACCGCTAGGATGCGTCCTAAGAAAGATGTCTTTATAAGAGTGTGTTCTTCTAGTTCCTATGAATATAAAGATGAAGATCTAAAAGTTATTGATGTGCCCCCTATTAAATCTTTGTTTTGCAATATGAATCTTGATAATGATGGGACTGAACATGATCCACCTTTACCTAGAAGGCGTTCCAAGAATTCGGAATTTGTTGATCTTGATGCTAAAAGTGGGATTGAAGAAATTAAAACCCTAGATGTTGCTAAACCCACTATTATGGATTTCAAGGAATTTAACTATGAAAATTCTCTTTGATTGATTGTATTTCCTTGTTACAATCCGTTCTAAATTCTCCTCATGCTTACAGTCAAAATAAAGCATTTACTAAACATATCGTTGATGCCTTGATGCAATCTTATGAAGAAAAACTTGAATTGGAAATTTCTATCCCTAGAAAAATTTATGATGAGTGGAAACCAACTATTAAAATTAAAATTAAAGATCATGAATGCTATGCTTTATGTGATTTTGGTGCTAGTGTTTCCACGATTCCAAAGACCTTGTGTGATTTGTTAGGTTTCCGTGATTTTGGTGATTGCTCTCTAAACTTGCACCTTGCGGATTCCACTATTAAGAAACCTATGGGAAGAATTAATGATGTTATTATTGTTGCAAATTTGAATTATTTTCCCGTATATTTTATTGTTATTGACATAGATTGCAATCCTTCATGTCCTATTATTCTTGGTGGACCTTTCCTTAGAACGATTGGTGTAATTATTGATATGAAGGAAGGAAATATTAGATTCAAATTTCCATTAAGGAAAGGCATGGAACACTTTCCTAGAAAGAAAATTAAATTACCTTATGAATCTATTATGAGAGCCACTTATGGATTACCTACCAAACATGGCAATACCTAGATCAATCCTTGCTTGTTATGCCTAGCTAGGGGTGTTAAACGATAGCGCTTGTTGGGAGACAACCCAATTTTATTTTTATTCCTTGATTTTTGCTCCTGTTTAGTAATAAATAATTTATCTAGCCTCTGTTTTGTTTGTGTTTTTTGTGTTTAATTAGTGTTTGTTCCAAGTAGAACCATTGGGAAGACTTGGGGAAAGTCTTGTTACACTTGCTGTAAAAAACAGAAACTTTAGCGCTCACGAGAACTGCTGCCATTTTTATTTGGAAAGTGATATTTAGTTAATTCGTTTTGCAGATGATTAATAGATAAGTTCCTCATGTCCAGAAATTTATTTTAGAATTTTTGGGGTTCCAGATCTTGCGCTAGCTACAGATTACTACAGACTTTTCTGTTTTTGACAGATTTTGTTTTTCCATGTGTTGTTTGCTTATTTTGATGAATCTATGGCTAGTAAAATAGTTTATAAACCATAGAGAAGTTGGAATACAGTAGGTATAACACCAATATAAATAAATAATAAGTTCATTACAGTACCTTGAAGTGGTCTTTTATTTTCTTTCGCTAACGGAGCTCACGAGATTTTCTACTTTGAGTTTTGTGTTGTGAAGTTTTCAAGTTTTGGGTAAAGATTTGATGGATTATGGAACAAGGAGTGGCAAGAACCTAAGCTTGGGGATGCCCATGGCACCCCCAAAATAATATAAGGACACCTAAAAGCCAAATCTTGGGGATGCCCCGGAAGGCATCCCCTCTTTCGTCTACTTCTATCGGTAACTTTACTTGGAGCTATATTTTTATTCACCACATGATATGTGTTTTGCTTGGAGCGTCTTGTATTATTTGAGTCTTTACTTTCTAGTTTACCACAATCATCCTTACTGTACACACCTTTTTTAGAGAGCCATACATGATTTGGAATTTGTTAGAATACTCTATGTGCTTCGCTTATATCTTTTGAGTTATATAGTTTTGCTCTAGTACTTCACTTATATCTTTTAGAGCACGGTGGTGGATTTGTTTTATAGAAACTATTGATCTCTCATGCTTCACTTAGATTATTTTGAGAGTCTTAAATAGCATGGTAATTTGCTTAAAATCCTAAGATGCTAGGTATTCAAGATTAGTAAATTTTTTCTTAAGAGTGTTTTGAATACTAAGATAAGTTTGATGCTTGATGATTGTTTTGATATATGGAGGTAATAATATCAAAGTCGTGCTAGTTGAGTAGTTGTGAAATTGAGAAATACTTGTGTTGAAGTTTGCAAGTCCCGTAACATGCACGTATGGTAAACATTATGTAACAAATTTGAAACATGAGGTGTTATTTCATTGTCTTCCTTATGAGTGGCGGTCGGGGACGAGCGATGGTCTTTTCCTACCAAGCTATCCCCCTAGGAGCATGCACGTAGTACCGAGGTTTTTGATGACTTGTAGATTTTTGCAATAAGTATGTGAGTTCATTATGACTAATGTTGAGTCCATGGATTATACACACTCTCACCCTTCCATCCTTGCTATCCTCTTCGGTACCGTGTATTGCCCTTTATCACATTGAGAGTTGGCGCAAACTTCGCCGGTGCATCCAAACCCCGTGATATGATACGCTCTTTCACACATAAACCTCCTTATATCTTCCTCAAAACAGCCACCATACCTACCTATTATGGCATTTCCATAGCCATTCCGAGATATATTTCCATGCAACTTTCCACCATTCCATTTATCATGACACATTCATCATTGTCATATTGCTTGGCATGATCATGTAGTTGACATAGTATTTGTGGCAAAGCCACCATTCATAATTCTTTCATACATGTCACTCTTGGTCCATTGCATATCCCGGTACACCTCCGGAGGCATTCATATAGACTCATATTTTGTTCTAGTATCGAGTTGTAATCATTGAGTTGTAAATAAATAGAAGTGTGATGATCATCATTTTCTAGAGCATTGTCCCAAGTGAGGAATTATATAAAAAAAGAAAGGCCATAAAAAAGAGAAAGGCCATAAAAATGAGAGAAAAAAAGAGAAGGGACAATGTTACTATCCTTTCCCACACTTGTGCTTCATAGCACCTTAATCTTCGTGATAGATAGTCTCTTGTTTTGTCATTTTCATATACTAGTGGGAATTTTTCATTATAGAACTTGGCTTGTATATTCCAACAATGGGCCTCCTCAAGTGCCCTAGGTCTTCGTGAGCAAGCAAGTTGGATGCACACCCACTTAGTTTTCTTTTGTTGAGCTTTCATACATTTATAGCTCTAGTGCATCCATTGCATGGCAATCCCCACTCCTTGCATTAGCATCAATCGATGGCCATCTCCATATCCCATTGATTAGCCTCGTTGATGTGATACTTTCTCCCTTTTTTGTCTTCTCCACATAAACCCCTCATTATAGTCTATTCCACCCATAGTGCTATGTACATGGCTCGTGCTCATATATTGCGTGCAAGTTTATAGGTTTGAGATTACTAAAGTATGAAACAATTGCTTGGCTTGTCATCGGGGTTGTGCATGATGAGAGCATTCTTGTGTGACGAAAATGAAACATGACTAAACTATATGATTTTGTAGGGATGAACTTTCTTTGGCCATGTTATTTTGAGAAGACATAATTGCTCAGTTAGTATGCTTGAAGTATTATTATTTTTATGTCAATATTAAACTTTTGTCTTGAATCTTTTGGATCTGAATATTCATACCACAATTAAGAAGAATTACATTAAAATTATGCCAAGTAGCACTCCGCATCAAAAATATTGTTTTTATCATTTACCTACTCGAGGACGAGGATGAATTAAGCCTGGGGATGCTTGATACGTCTCCAATGTATCTATAATTTTTGATTGCTCCATGCTATATTATGTACTGTTTTGGACATTATTGGGCTTTATTATCCACTTTTATATTATTTTTGGGACTAACCTATTAACCGAAGGCCCAGCCCAGAATTGTTGTTGTTTGCCTGTTTTAGGGTTTCGAAGAAAAGGAATATCAAACGGAGTCCAAACGGAATGAAACCTTTGGGAACGTGATTCTCTCAACAAACAAGACCCGAGAGACTTGGACCCTACGCCAAGAAACAAAAGAGGAGGCCACGAGGTAGGGGGCACGCCTACCCTCGTGGGCCCCCTGTTGCTCCACCAACGTACTCCTTCCTCCTATATGTACCTACGTACCCCCAAACGATCAGATATGGAGCCAAACACCTAATTCCACCATCGCAACTTTTTGTATCCACGAGATCCCATCTTGGGGCCTATTCCGGAGCTCCGCCGGAGGGGGCATCGATCACGGAGGGCTTCTACATCAACACCATAGCCCCTCCGATGAAGTGTGAGTAGTTCACCTCAGACCTATGGGTCCATAGTTATTATCTAGATGGCTTCTTCTCGCTTTCTTGGATCTCAATACAATGTTCTCCCCTCTCTTGTGGAGAACTATTCGATGTAATCTTCTTTTTGCGGTGTGTTTGTTGAGACCAATGAATTGTGGGTTTATGATCAAGTCTATCTATGAACAATATTTGAATCTTCTCTGAATTCTTTTATGTATGATTGGTTATCTTTGCAAGTCTCTTTGAATTATCAGTTTGGTTTGGCCTACTATATTGATCTTTCTTGCAATGGGAGAAGTGGTTAGCTTTGGGTTCAATCTTGTGGTGTCCTTTCCCAGTGACAGTAGGGGCAGCAAGGCACGTATTGTATTGTTGCCATCGAGGATAAGAAGATGGGGTTTTCATCATATTGCATGAGTTTATCCCTCTACATCATGTCATCTTGCTTAAGGCGTTACTCTATTTTTAACTTAATACTCTAGATGCATGCTGGATAGCGGTCGATGAGTGGAGTAATAGTAGTAGATGCAGGCAGGAGTCGGTCTACTTGTCCCGGACGTGATGCCTATATACATGATCATACCTAGATATTCTCATAACTATGCTCAATTCTATCAATTGCTCAACAGTAATTTCTTCACCCACCGTAGAATACTTATGCTCTTGAAAGAAGCCACTAGTGAAACCTATGGCCCCCGGGTCTATCTTTATCATATTAATCTCCTACTACTTAGTTATTTCCTTTGCTTTTTACTTTGCCTTTATTTTACTTTGCATCTTTATCACAAAAATACCAAAAATATTATCTTATCATATATATCAGATCTCACTCTTGTAAGTGGCTGTGTAGGGATTGACAACCCCTATTCGTGTTGGTTGCGAGGATTTATTTGTTTTGTGCAGGTACGAGGGACTCGCGCGTAGCCTCCTACTGGATTGATACCTTGGTTCTAAAAAACTGAGGGAAATACTTACGCTACTTTGCTGCATCATCCCTTCCTCTTCAGGGAAAACCAACGCAGTGCTCAAGAGGTAGCACCAGGCCTCGTTTCCATCGGCTGTTCCGTCCAAGCCCTCCCGATGAACACGATGACGCATTCCGTTCCGACCCAGCCGGTTGACTCCCCATGAAGACGACGACGACGTTGTTTCTCCGTTCCAACCCAGCCTTGTACACGAGCCCCGACCGTATGTATGCACGAGTAGGCGTTCGAGACCCTGCCCGTATGTATGTAGGTGGCCGTATTTTCTTTCTTGCACACTAGCCGTTGTACGTACGTGTACATGCTACGTACGCGCCTCTACTACGACAGGTGTGCGCCTCTACATCGACAAGTATGTACGGACACATTCGCGAGCAGCATGACAACGCTATGTACGCTTCAACCAGGTGGGTCCCGACTGTCACGCACTTCCTTGCGTGCAAAGATGTAGCTGGTGGGTCCCAACAGTCAGGGGGGCGAATCATTTTTTTGCCCGGACGTACTTCCTTGCATGCGAAGATGTAGCTGGTAGGTCCCAGCAGTCAGGGGAAAACATTTTTTTGCGAAATATAGTTGCCCATCCGGTGGGTCCCTGCTGTCAGGTGGAGGAATAATTATTTTGTGCATAATAAGGAGGCACTTCCTTGCGGCCGCCGTGGACCCAGCTGTCAGCCTCTCCACATACATTACTCTTCCGATGGAAGTCGTTCCTTGACCACGTTCACCACGCCGCGCCGAGAGCACTAGGCGGTGGACGACAGAGAGGCCTATGAAGGGGACGACGTGGAGCCGGGGAAGACGGGGCAGCGGAAGCCCGCGCGGAGAGGAGTACGAGGGTTCACTGGTTAGGCTGCGGTGTGAGGCTGCCGCCGCCACAGGGTCTGGCCAGCGGTGGGAATAGTAGGGGGCGGTGAGGCCTCTGCGGCAACACAGCTGGCCACGGGAGGCAGGAGCACGCGGCACGACCGGCGCTGCTTTGGGCAGCTGGAGCAAGAAGGCCAGAGGTTGAAGAAGCACTACGGCCATTGGATGGACATCGTACGGTCACTAGAGGTAGAATCGTTCATATTGACTTAGTTGACAAAGCACTCCGTCCACGTCAACTTAGTCGGCCCACAAGTCAGCCTCCCACCAAGGTGGGTCCCAACTAGCAGGGGGGTATTCTTTTTTGGTGCGTAATAAGGAGGCACGTTCGGTGGGTCCCAGCTAACAACGGGGGGGACATTTTTTCGCGAAATAAGTTGGCCCGTCTGGTGGGTCCCAGCAGTCAGGGGGAAACATTTTCTTCGCCAAATACAGTGGCCTCTGGTGGGTCCTTGCTATCAGGTGGAGGAATAATTATTTTCCGCGTAATAAGGAGGCACTTCCTTGCGGCTGCCGTGGACCCAGCTGTCAGCCTCTCCACGTATAATACTCTTTCGATGGAAGTCGTTCCTTGAGCACGTTGACCATGCCACACCGAGAGCACCAGGGCGATGGACAACGATGAGGCCTAGGAAAGGGACGACACGGAGCTGGGGAAGACGCGGCAGTGGATGCCCACACGGAGAGGACTACGCGGGTTCACTGGTTCGGCTGCGGCGTGATCCTGCCGTCGCCGCAGAATAATAGGGGGTGTGGGTGAGTGGAGGGATGCCCTGGCCAGCGGTGGGAGTAGTAGGGGGCGGTGAGGCCTGCGCGGTAGCACAGCCGGCCACGGGAGGCAGGAGCAGGCGGCACGATCGGCGCTGCTTTGGGCGGCTGGAGGAAGAAGACCAGAGGTTGAAGAAGCACGACGGCCGTTGGATGGACATCATATGGTCACTGCTGCTAGAATCGTTTATATTGACTATGTTGACAAAGCCCTTGGTACGCGTCAACTTAGTAGGCCCACAGGTCAGCTTCCGAAATGGTGCGCCCTAGATGTCAGGGGGAGGAATCATTTTTTGCGCGGGTGAAGCTAGAATGTCTGAGATTGAAGAAGAAGCACAACATCCGTTGGATGGACATCCAACAGCCACTGCTGCTAGAACCGTGTGTTGACTATAAGTTGACAAAGCCTTGCATATGCGTCAACTCTTTTTTTTTTGAGGGGACACGTCAACTTAGTAAGGACACAAGTGTGTGGCAGAGAACTTATAGCCCATTTGAGATTTGTAAGAATGTGCAGCCAATTTCTGAATTCTAATGGAATTTACTACAACCCATTTACAGTTTGTTCAATGTACAGCCCACTTCAACCAATCGTTCAGAACAAAATTCAATAAAATTTCCCACATTTTGATGGGATCCAAAATATTTTTATCCCGAAATTTCTAGTCAGATTAAATACAATTTCAATATAAATTTACAATACGTAAAAATCCAACGAAACATTGCGCTCGCAACAATTAATGAAATTAAAATTTTGAATATCCAAAAATAATATTTTATAAAGTAATTACGTGGTTGGTGCATTTTTTATAGTTACTGCCCAGTTTTTATAATTACATCCCATTTATTATTTCTTAAAGCCCATTTTCTTGTTAAGCCTAATGCATCCCTCCTAGGAAAGATTTGCAGCCCAGCGGGGCGGAGAGTAACAACTTGACCTTGCCTGGGTATTCCTAAAAAAAATTATAGCTGGGCTATCCATTTTCAGCTTGAAAAAAATTAAGGTCTGGGCTGAATATTTGGCCTGGGCTAGACGGGCCACAGCCCGCCCAGTTAATAGCTGCAGCGATGTTCTCGTTGTTGTTCAGAGGAGAAAAATTAATATCTGGGTTAAACATCGCTCTAGAAAAACTCTGTAGTGCCCACACCTCAAAAACACAAATACTGGTCGAGCTGCTTGGTCCCAGCTGTCGGCCGCTTCTTGTGCAATTCTCTCGTTTATTGACTACATAGGTTGACAATGGTGTGGGACCATGATGTCAGGAAACCAGGAGGAAGCAAAAAAATTATAGTTTTATATACTAATAAGGAGGCACTTGCGTACGTGCGGCTATGGACCTGGTGGGTCCCCACTGTCATCCTCTCCAAGTAAAGTCATCTCCTCATCCTCATGTCCATCGACCATGTTGACAACGCCAGACGGCGGTGCCACGGAGAGCGCAACAACTCGAAGGACGACGGAGAGGGCCTCGCGGGCCCTACAGATGGTCTGATACAGCGCCCGCTACTCATTCAGGAAGCCAGGATCATAGGGCCACGTGTCCGCGACAGCATTGTCGTTCGCTTGTTCACCAGTGCTCATTGAGGAGATAGAGGTTGCAGCACAAGTCCTCCTGCGCTGGTAGCTCTTCCGCCATTAGGGCGTTGAAGTGCGGCCGCACCTGCCCTATGGTGAACACGGCATGAACCGGCTTGGACAGTGGCGCCGGCTCGTGGTCAGAAGCTACGTCCATCGTCCGATTGTCGTCGCTCAGCTCGGCGAGGTAGCTGGCGAGCCAGCACGTCCGGCTGCTAGACCGACCCACTGCCAAGCACGAGTCTGACTGCCCTGGCCCACCCAGACCGCCTCCCTCGCCTGCGCGTGCTTTCCGCCCGAAACGGTCAGCGTCGCCCACCCCGCTTCCCGGTGCATGCGATTGCTTCGCCTTCAAACGACACAAGTGCCGTCCGTCCATCCTTCTGCTGCCCACATTAATGATACGCGGTCGCCGAGGCGGCTACTCCAGCACCACACGTCTGTCCCTCCGCTGCCCACCATTGCTATATAAACTGCTGCGCCGGCCATAGTCGCAGTCATCCGCATCCGTTCATATTCTCCTGTCCACACCACTACTGTCCACCATGGCTTCCTCATGCTCCAGCACTCTTTAGGACGGGCGGATGACGGACCACAAGGAGATGGCAGCCATTGCTGCCGACTGGCTGGCCGACAGGCAGCCGGAGGACGACGACGTCCCAATGGAGAACATGGTAGTCGACGATCCGGCGCCAACCCCCTCCTCCACGCCATCCTCGCCGGTGCATTGCACCATGACCATCGGCGAGGCCCGTGCCCAATATATGGACACGGTGAGGTAGAAGCATGAGGAGCAGTTCCGGGAGGCGCATGCTGACAACACCTACAACCACCATCTCCTCCAGGAGAACCTGTAGGCGGAGGAGCAGATCGCTGCGGAGCGGGCGGAGCAGGAGGCGTTGCTCGACTCATACCGCTCCGCCCGCGAGGCTGCCTCGAGCGTTGGCGGTACTGCATGCGGGTGGCGGAGGCTGCGGCCGCCTACAAAGAGGGCGATGAAGCGGGCGAGGCACTGTTTGGTGAGACCGAGGACGAGGCAGAGGACAATGCCGGCGCCGACGAGTCCCCGCTCCGCTGGCGTCAACGAGGCCCTGCTCTGTCGAGGCCCCGCGGCGCCAACAACGACGCAGAGGACACCGCCGGCTCCGCCGAGGCCCCACCCTGCTGGCAACAAGGGGGAGGATTTCCCCCGCTCCACCGAGGCGCTGCCCGCCAGCAACGAGACAGAGGACATCGCCGGCTCCGCCGAGGCCCCGCCTCGCTGCCAACAAGGCTGCGCCACATAGAAAACGAGGAAGAGTAGAACACGGTAGGTCGCCGCTGCTCGTATCCAAGTAAGGCCACCGCTCCTACCCTCCGGTTGCTGGCACTGAGTTGTACATCATGGAGCAATTCTATGATTACAGGATGATTGAAGAGCGCTTTGTGGTTGAGCAAGCTCATGAGATGCAGTCATTTGCTAGAGAACTTGAGCACTTCATTGGTATGCTACCGGACAACTTTGTTGCCGGAGGTATCATCATTAAGCTTCCTCCTTTGTAGATCTCATTGCCACTCTTGATGTGGAAGAAAAGGCGAGAGCAAAGGACATACGTGCTCGAGGAATTGAGGGAGGATATAGTGCCAATCTGGTATAGAAGAAGAACTTCCGGCCCCACAAGTTGAAGAACAAGGGCAAGTTTGATGGTAAAGCAAAGTTTGATGGGAAGAACAAGGTTGTGCAACACACGAACTTCAAGAAGAAGAATGACAAGAAGAAAGGTGTTTTTCATGTGGGGATCCTGATCATTGGGCTCCTAGTTTCCCTAATCTCTATGAAAAGCTAGGCGGGTTGACCACTGATGGCTTGTTAGCTTCTTGGTGGCGATGTGGAGTCGGAGAGCTATATTGGAGAAGGACGCTGCTTCTACTTAACTGCCGGTGCAGTTGGCTGACTGACACGTGGGCCCAACAGGCATCTGGGCCACATGTCAGTTATGCAACTGCACTTGCAGTTAAGTCAGTGAAGCTTCTGTTCGGCTCAGCGGACATAGGTGGGTAGCTTCGGTTAATTAATTATACCTCCAGCGCACCCCTTTTTAGTTGAAGAATGTATGAAATGTAATGAAATCCGGCATGTTTATATGAAATCCAACCGTGTATGAATGAATTTATTTCGATTAGTTCGACTTCTTGTATCACTGGCATTGGATGAACATGCAAAACAATACGTACTAGCATTATTCCCAGGGTGATCACCTCGTTTGCAGCAGTTTCACATGTACTCCCTCCGGTCCTTTCTAGTCTGCATACAAGTTTTGTCTGCAGTCAAAGTATCTCTACTTTGACCAATCTTATAGAAAAAAGTATGCACTTTCACAATGTGCGAAGTAAAAAGGAACAGAAGGAGTACAAAGAGTTTGAGCAGCTTTTTAGCGTTCATGTACATTGCAATCAAACACACATGCCTGGCAATTCATAGAGAATATTCAAAACAATCGATGATTATGCATCTCAGCGATTCACATGTCAGAGCCAATATTTACTTCACAACTAAAGAATAAAGAAAAAATGGATCGACGCTGCTGACAGCAAAGGGCGTCCCATTCGAAAATATCAAACGCGTGTCTTCTTGCTAAAACCAATGAGCAAAATTTGACAAGGTTTTCCCATTCCAAAATATCAAATGCCTATGATTGTGGAATGGGCAGGGTTTGCCATCAGTTCGGACATTGACATGGCACCTTGTGCTAAATAAACCAGTTGTTCTTTTTGAGCAGTTCCACCAAAATCAACCAAATTCGCGCGTAGCTTGTATGATTTCTCCCTTATATGTTGCAACGCCTTGAACTTATCGGCACCTCCTTTCTTGTCGTGGAAACGAATGATTCGATGTATTCATGAACATTTTGTGCAGTTCCCATTGAAATCAAGCTGAGCACCCCTGTTTGTACAAATACAAAAAAGTGATTACTATAAAGCAAAATGTACTATGAATTGACAGTTTAAATAGGCACCTACATGGTCCATGTAGAGGACACTTTTAGAAAAATGGAACTCATCAGAAAGAATCCTAGAAAAACATTGTGCTCGCGCATCACAGCAAGAAAATGGAGATTTGTCAGTCCTTCTGAGCTGAAGTTAGTTTGGTCTTGTGGAGGGTAATGTAACCATCCTTCAACTGCTCCTTCTGATGAGAAGATAGACAGGGCTTCTTCATCCTGGCATAATCGGAACTAGTCACTTCACGTACTCCATATTCTTCTTCAGAGGAGGATGATCCTGTTGTGCAAAGACAAGAGGATAACTAAATGCTAGCATCCCTGTTTGCTCAAAAAAAGGAAAGGAAATATTTAAAACAACACAGATGAAGCACTTCTCAAGGACAATACCACTTTTTGATGACAGTAGCTAAACAGTAGCACAACACCAATAGAGATGACAAAGCTCAATCATATGGATGAAATTAGTGGGCGAGTACCAACCTTTGTCAGGAGGCTTATTGTGTAGAGCATACAGATGAAGCACTTCTCTGGAACCATCTGTTGCTATCTACTGTGGTGTCCATGCTTACTATATACTCCTTGATTAGATTAATGTTTCCAACATCTTCTTATGCAGTTCCACTAAAATATATGGTATCTTCAAAGAAGATCCCTGTTTGCACAGGTAGAGATAATTACGTATTACATTAAGAGTGGCATCAAATCAGTGGCAAAACAATTGCTTGTTCCAGCCATAGCAATAAATTAAGATGCAAAACTATATCATTACTTGTGTCATCACAGTTCCAGTGCTTCATTACAGCACCAGGAGTTGATTTTTGTTTTTCTTCCGCTTGTTCTTCCCCTTCATCACTTGGTTCAATAACAGACAAGCTTCGCCTTCAATGTAAGATTTGGCATGTCAATTAGGTTCCACAAGTATAGCACTAAACAATGACATTAATTTTTTGATGAAAGTGGCAAAATATAGGCCAACAGTTGTGAAATATCCTTATCTTACCTCAATGGGATTTTGTGGTGCACATAAAGATTGGAAGTCTTGTCTGCATTTGTGCAGTTCACTAAAATCAGGAAACATTACCGTACAAGTAGCACAACATATGAAAGCACACCGCAGAATCATGTGAAAGAAGGCTAGTACCGACCTCTCATGACGCGGAGTTCAAACAACTCACAAGAAGAAGATCTGAACCAAATTTTCCAACACAGATAGGAAGTAAGATCTCCTCTTGTGCAGTTCCACTAAGATCAAGCAATCAAGCAACATTGTCGGTGTGGCACTTTGGTTGAACTACACAAAACACTCTTAAAACAAAAGTGTTTTGTGCAGTGCAACAAAAGGTCACAATGGCAACGAGGTGCAAAGGAAACAACTAGTGGGCAATAACGGTGGATGACACAGAAGCCAACAAAAAGAAGCATCTACCTTATCTAAATGGGAAAGAAAGAAAGATAGTGGCATTTCTCAAACGGTGGCATTGATTAATATTAACAGAGAGATTATATTAACAGTAAAATTCGTTAAACATGTAATTTGCTTTTAACTGTGGCATTGCATCAATTTTCCAGTGGCATTATTAGAGGGTGCTTGTTTACAGGGACATTTTGGTGGAGGGACTAAAAAAAACTCCGTGTCAGTCCCATCTAAACCAAACAGGAGGGACTTTTAGGGACTAAAAGTGGGCATTTGGGACTAAAGAAAGAAGACCCCGAGGGAGAGTCTTTTTGGGACTTTTTCCAATAGTTGCCCCTGCCACGCTTCGCACCTTTTCTCTTTTAGTTCATTACTAGGGGTAACATGGTCTTTTAGCATGTCATTTAATAACCTCTAGTCCATGTTTAGTCCCTGGAACCAAGCAGGTAGGGACTAGGGAGTTTTTAACCAAATAGGGCCTTAGATTAACAACAGCTAAAGAGTTGCACGGGATAGTGGACGCACCAGCACCATGTGCATCTACTGATGTACTGGGGTGATGCATAGTCTGTTGCAACAAAGAACAAAAAAACCAAGGAGCATATTTGTGTTGGTCCTAGTTTTGTTATCTTTAGACACCTTTCCCTATGTGAGCCCAGCAAATCTAGTCCTGCTCAAACTCTATAGCCTTGTCCCCCAAAACAAAAGATCAGTTCGTTACAAGATGTGTGTACTGCGTTTGTCATTGTTTTCCCTTTTCGGCCAACATAGGTGTTGGATAGCTAGTCTGTACTAGTACTTTCCCCACTTCCTTTCCTCTATGAACCATGTCCTAGATTTATGCTATACAACTTTCCCCACTACTTTCCCCCTTTCCCGTCCTCTTTGAACCACGTCTTAGATTCATGCGATACAACTTTCCCCCTTCCTTTCATTTTTGAACCACGTCCTAGATTCATGCTATACAACTTTTTCCACTACTTCCCCCATTCCTTTCCTCTCTGAACCATGTCCTAGATTCATGGTATACAACTTTCCCCACTACTTTCCTGTTTGATACAACACCTAGATTCGAGTGCAGAAGCAGAAAAAGCCCACATGCAGCTAGAGCAATGCATGTGGAATAAGTAAATTATACCTTAAGGTTCTTGGGGTGTGGTTCAGTGGGCGACCGGAGGCCGTTTGACCCACACTATGTACGGCGGCGAAGAATAATGGGTCGGAGGCCCTCCCGTGCCGCCGCTGGGTGAAAGTGAACAGCTGCACCGGTAGTGGATTCCCTCCCTCGCCGACGGCGATAGCGTTAAGCCTCCTTCCCTTCCCGGCGGACGGATCCTGCCAGCTCTTTGACCAGCAGTGACGGGAGAGAGAGAGAGAGAGGCCAACAAAGTCTTGTTTAGATCTGGAGAGGGTGAGAGAGTGTGAAGAGAGCAACTACAAGCAGACCAGCAGTGAGGGGAGAGAGAGAGGCCAACGAAGTCTTATTTAGATCTAGAGAGGGTGAGAGAATGTGAAGAGAGAAACTACAAGCGCTGAGGCTCCAGCGTGTATATATATATACTGGAGAGTGTGTGAAGAGTGTAAACCCTAGAAAACAAGCGCCGAGGCTGCAGCTTATACGTGATGAGGTGATTATACGGTCACTACGAGATCGTATAGCTGTGTATCCATCCATTTTGACCAGTCAAAGAATCCTCCTGGCACGAATTATGCTCAAGTGTAGTTATCGAACCCGAGACCTCAAGTTTGATGAGCAAACAGGCTAACCAGCTACACAACCCTCCCGTTATGTTCAACGAGAGGAAAATAACCTTTTATACATTCCTGCATTCGTGTGACAAGCATGCCGTGTTTTTTTGTGTGTGGGAGTCATTGGGATTTAAATCATAATCGTGTCATGTGGCTTTGGTGGTAAGACTATCCGCAGTGGTGCAGAAATAATGCAGCCTTAGTCACCTTACCTCTCTCCACGTAGTACGTTGGGTCCCACCAGTCATAGGGTGAAACAAACAAATTAATAAGAAAAATTAAAAGCGCCAGCGGTGTATCTTACCTCACACATCTCGCTACTGCTCGGGAACACTGTCCAATTGATCCCTCTATTCGCTCACAAAAACTATTTTAAGTGAAACCTTATTATAACATGCACACAATTTTGGGCACTTGTATTCGACCTAAGTCAGTGTTCCACCGTATCTCGTATGACTCCCTCCGTCTAGGTGTAATAAGTCACGTTAGAAGGTGCATCGGGACCAAGGTGCAAGCAGATTGGAGGAGAAGGAGAAACTTGACCGGTCATTCCTCCAATCAAAGCCCCGATTTCTGTCTCTAAACACAACAATTAATCCAAACAACTAAGAGATGTCGTTTTAACTACCATCCGGGGCCACGTATTAACTCGCATGCAAGCCGACTTTGATTTCTTGACTGATCAACGCGTAGTTGCGCTCCATGCATTGGGTTTCCGGGGGAGATGACAAGGCAGAGTAAGGAGTGTTTGGTTACATTGCTTAGGCCGATCATAGTGGTGAGTAACTTGGACTAGTACAACATGCATATGTTACTAGTCTATGTTACTAGTACGCAAAGTTTGTCGTCGAAAGCGAGCCGATCTAGCTCTCCTAAGCTAGCAAGGTTTTAATAGCCCACCCAAGCTAGCTGGCCCACAAAAGCTAACATATTTTAACAGTTCCAAACACCTAACCTTGCCCGGCTATGCTATAAGATGTTCTTGCTAAGGATCCAAACGCTCCCTAAGTAACAACGCTCGCTAGCAATGAGGCCAGGAGGGGATTGAGATGCGAAGTTAATGGACGACGCCTAAACATTTTGGGAATATCTGATTTCTGAAGGATAACTTAACACCTAGGCGGAGGGAGTACTACTCCTCAGTCCAGGTTTGATGGAATATTCGTCACCTCTTCTCTTCTTGTACGTACTCCATTTGTATCTCACTTCCTGTGGCTTCACACTCGCACAATTTTCCTATTCTATGAACCTGTGTGTGCGTGTGCGTGTGCGTGTGTGTGTGTTTAACAACATGTTTGTGTTAGAGAGAGCGACAGATCGACCTACTTCTATAGAGAGATGGTGTGTAGTGTATGATTTTAGCGCTCCAAAGAATCAGTGCCGCATTCATGCCCGGGCAGAGCGGACGCGACCTCTCACTGGCACATGCGTTGAAGGGAGAAGCGGATTCAAGAGTGATGGTTGCTTCGTCCGTCCAACTTACTGTTGGGTATATGTGATTTGATGGCTCATTGGTCATTATTACTGGGGTGGTAGGACTGCTGGATGTCCCACGCTTTCGGCAAAAGGAGGTACTGCTAGATTACAATTTTCTCCATTCTTATGGTGGAGGAGTGCAAGAGCAGTGAAAACACGCAGGCTTAGTGATTACATGGCCCACCTCACACTACAACTTTATTTATAAATGACGCGGCACCTACTACTCGTTCTCCTATAAACCTTGCGCTTGGCATCTCCAAACTATTAACCTTGTGATTGGCTCTTCGCCTCTTCGAGAAGTCGAGCAATAATGGTACTGCAGTATATATCGTTCTGGCTATATGAGACCGAATGAATTATTGCACGTCCACCACGTGGCGAGGGTCGAGGGGCGAGGGAGAGTGCATACTATTACGTCCGTTTCAATATGGACTACATACGGAGCAAAATGAGTGAATCTACACTCTAAAATACATCTATATACATCAGTGTTTGGAGTATGTACTAGTAGTTCATATTGAAATCCAGTAAAGGACATATATTCCAAACAATATGATAATCTCTCTAACCAAGGTAGGGACGAGGAGTAAACGGAGGGAGTACTAGTAAAATTTTCTCCTCGTCTTGCAGCCACCACGCGCGTGTGCGAGGGAGCAGGCGTAAGGCATAGTAAGCAAGCTTCACCTCATCCTGCGAGCTACCACGCCCGTGGGCGGGGGTGACGGCGTATAAGCAAGCTTCTCCTCGTTCTGCGAGTTAACGGGACACATCAAAAGTACTCTAGTGTATAGAGCCTTGCCTCTAAGGTAGGCCCCACATGGTTTGCCTCTTTTTTAACATAACGCGTCAAGTCGCAATTTGTTTGTTCACCCGTGGTAGATGATCCTCCCTCCATCTAGTGGACAACCAGTACACGTGTCAAATTACCACGTGGGCTGCCTTTTCGTACAGAAATGAGCTCCACCGTGTACCCACACGAGTGTGGTTGGGAAAGAGACGGGAGTACGTGCTCCGTGCGTGCACCTCTTCTCTTCATGCACGTCCCCCACCTACGTGGGTGTGTGTGAGAGATACAAACCTAGACAAGTGGCTTGTGCGTTCGTGAGTGTTTTTTGTTTTGGGCGGGGGGAGGTTGATTTCGTGAATGTATTTGTGGGAATATGTGTCGATGAAATCTCAAACAGAATTTTCCATGCAATGTGTGTGAAATGGATGCCTATCCATATCATATATAGAGGGTTGGGAGATCCACGAGAAGAGAGGGAGGGGTCATAGATATCGATAGAGTCGAAGAGAGGATCAAGTTGGTGGGTGCGAGATCGATGAAGAGAGCCATCGAAATTGTGTGTGTGTGTGTGTGTGTGCAAGTCAAAGATATAGGGTGACTCGCCTAGCTACCGGAACGTCAGAGGGCACAGGTCAAGTTTGTGTGTGGCAGTGAGACATGACTAGAGCGCTCGATGTATCGGTGTGTGGGGGGGAGGGGGTGGGGGGAGGGGTAGGCAGATGCCTAACTATAGAGGTAGAACGACTCGTATATGTGTTGAGAAGGAGAGACCCAGCTATGTCTTGAGGGAGATCGGTTGACATCCATACATAACTGAAGGATGGGAAATAGGATGGGACAGAGAGAGAGAGAGAGGGAGGGAGAGGGGTAGAGTGTTGGATGGGTGATGGAGTTGCTTCTCGAAGATGGTGGGAGAGGCCTACTAGACAAACTGAGGGTGGAACTGCAATATTATCAATAAGAGTGGGGATGTGTTTTTGTGTGTGCCTGTGTGTGATAGATCTGGTGGGACACATCCATGGATGATGAAGGGGAACCATGTGTTTGGTAAGCAAACCTAACTAGATTGGTAGATCAATTGTTGTTTGTCGAAGGAAGGGAGAGACATAACTAATGAGGTAGATCGGTCGACGCATGGGGAAAACGAGTTATAAGGACCTAGCTAGCTATATGTATAGCGGGAGATCGGTCGGTGTATGTCCATTTGTTAGAGGCAAATAAGGCCCGGCGAGACGGATGGACAGAGATAATGGAGCTAGGAGGTGGTGCGAGATGCCCAGCTACTAGCTAGATAGGGGGAGGAGTGTGCGCTCGTGATATCGATGAAAAGAGGGGCGAGAGTTTACACGTGTGTGGGACCGTATGGGAGACACGAGGCAAGGACACATAAAGGAGGACATTGAAGGTGCATGTGTATGTTGTAGGCAGACATCGCTGGAGAGGTTTATCGATCAGTGTGTGTCGGAAATGAGTTGTGGAGACTGTGGGAGAAAGACCTAAAGAAAAAAATGAATGTGCAAGATGGATAGAATGCTGAGGGAGGGGGAGGGCAAGGAGGGCGTGTGCATGCATGAGAGAAAGTTAGTGGTAGCTACAAAGGTTAGAAGATTGTGTGGGTATAAGAGACTAACAAAGATCATAATTTGATATGAAAGTGGATTCATATATTTGAATAGGAGATCATAGTGTTTTAAACATATGGATGCATGAATATATCGGTAATACGTGTGTTGTGGTTTTGCATGTGTTATACCATAATGTGATGATGCATGGCGTTTGCAACTCACATCTAAATGTCGAACAATCTGAACCATACTATACATCGAACAACCTCACATTTTATTTGAATTTGTGATAATGTGTGGCATTTTCAGCTTACAACTAAATATTGAACAATCTAAACAATACTATATATCGAACATTCTCACATTTTATTTGAATCTGTGGTAATGTGTGGTGTTTGCAACTCACATCAAAATACTTGTAGGCGTAGTGGGCGGGCCACCATACATAATGTGATAAACACATTATACATATGAGACATGGTTTAGTTTGTGAAGATCTAGCTAGAGCTTGAAATGTACTATGATTTGAAATCAACATAAAGTGGATTCAAAAAATTGAGTTCGAGTTCATATAGTACACATAGTTCATATGTAACTCGAGACTAATGATGTGGTGTGTTGTGAAGATAATACACAAACGATGGTTTAACTTGACAATAATGAAGGTTGTAGATCTTATTAAAATAGAGAAATGAATTCAAATGCTTTTACTTCACAACAATCATTATTGTAGATCTTATTCAAATAGAGAAACGAATTCAAATTTAGTTCATATTGAAGCGGTAGTATATACATTTGGAATGCACTAAAACGTTCATTTGAGTACTAGGTTGGATGCATTATACACGTAGTGAAATATTTTAATTGAACATAACATGAATTCAAAGTTTTGAATGAAATTTGTAGTGCGAATTGATTTGGTACAATACACGTTAGGCTTGTTCGGAAATTTCAACCCGCGCCTTGTTAGCCCGAAATATGTAAGATATATCTTTGTCTCGTTGCGCTCCGACAACTCCCTCCATCTCAACCCGCGCCTTGCTATTCCAAAATCACAATGCGTGCGGAAACTCCCACCTCCTATGAAATCCCGACACCTGAAATGCCCGTGATACCCCTGAACCGAAAGAACCGCCTCAAATCGGTGGGGGTACTTTCATAACTTACCCCACATTTCGGACAAGCACGTCCCTAAGCCATGGTTCCCCCACTCCCATCCCATCCGCCCACCCATTCGTACACCGAGGCCGGCAAAAGCCACGAAGCCCCACACCCTCCTTCGTCCGCCACCCAACCGGAGCCTCTTCCCCGACGACGTCATCCACAGCAACACCTCGACGTCCCTCATCCATCGTACCGGATGAGGATCCGTCGTCGATCTGGTCGTCCTGCCAGTTCAGCCACCCCATCCTCCACCTCCAAGGAGCTAACCGACGTTCCCCTCATCTTTCGCACCACCTCCATTCCCAAACCGCCATCTTCACCTGCACCACCGGAAGAGCATCATCATCATCGTTTCCTCGGATGAAGCTGCAGCCTAATCGGCGCCACCAAAGAGGTTGTACACTAATCGCCGCATTTTCTTCTTAATTCAATCTCACGGTGCTGCCAGCGCTCGATCTCGAGCTGACACGGCGCGGCTCCATCCACGACGGCGTCGCCGGCCACTTCCTCCATGGCGTAGCTCCCTCGGCAGCGACATCCACATTAGTAGGAGCTGCTGCTGCTTTAGCTCGTGTTGCTGCTCTACTCTTGGTCTCGGTCCCCTGCCTGGTCTGCTCTTTCTCGCGCTGCTGCTCTCGCTCTTGCTCTTGCTTGTGATGCTGCTCCGATTTAGCTACACTTCAATCGACTGAATCGACTTTTGGGTCAGTCGATTTTCAGGAGGTGGGGGGATCGCGAGAGTTAAGGAAGAACTAGCCACAGCAAGGAGGGGGCTCACCGGAGAGGTACCCCACTATCTATCTTAGGGTTCAGGGTGGGGGCGGTGCTCGCCGGCGATGGTGGGGCGGTGGCGTGGGGATCGAGAAAAAGCTTGACATGGGGGGCCTACAGGAATGGCCAGGGCGGCGGCGAACCGGCGGTGGGGAGAGTTTTCGGGCGGGCAGGGCGGCACACCGCCGGCCGCGGGCGGCGGGGGTGGTTGTTTGGCCGGTGGTGGCTGGAGGCTTAGGGGGGTGGAGGTTGAAGATGAACTGCAGACCCTTGATTTTGTATCCAATGGCTGCAAAATCGACTGACCAGAGATGAAAAAGGCAGTCGACTGACTTGTAGCCTCACCTCTAGTGCATTCAGTTTCGACAGTAAAATTCAGTTTCAACAGCAAAATTCAGTTTCGACAGTTAAATTCAGTTTCGATAGTTAAGTTCAGAGATGAGCGGCTGATGTATACGTCTAGCAGTTTGTGGTTATGTATTTTACGTCATCTATTGGAGATGCTATTAGAATTCCACTCAGGTTAACGTTGTCTCTCTTGTCCTGCTTCTGCCTCGATGTCGTACAACTCACCGGAGCTGCTCCAACGATGAAACCCTCCATCACAGCGGAGCAGTACCTCGGGCTCCATCTCCAGACGCCTAAGATCTTCTTCCCCTCCTCCGACATCCAAGTCAGCCAGAGCATCCTCACCGGCCAACCCAATCACGCTGAGATCAACATGGCCTCGCCAAAGAGGTTGTACACTTCTTGTGGTTTGACTTAATCTCACCATGCTTCTTTGCATCATGTGATCTTCCAATTCTTGTGAACCAAACACCCAGATTGGCAGAAATCATGTGTTTTTAAATTCTCTGTTTTGCACGTGCATTCCTATCCTATTCCTGTCTATTTCCTATCCATGCATTGTTATAATCCTCAAATTCAAACAAGCCCTTACACAATTACTTCTATTACAGATATGTGTCAAAGAAAACCTTGTGTGGTTTGTCCTGCTCCTGTGGTGTTGTGTTCCACCGCAGCTCAGCTGCTCCAACGACGGAAGGGTTCACCATAGCGGGGATCCGCTCTCTAGACTGTCTTTCGCCGCCTCAGATCTTCTTCCCCGCAGCCGGCAGCCACGACAACTGCATTACCATCATCAACTGAGCAGATGACCTTGAGGACTACACGGGTCCGCAAGAGAGGCCGCACTCTTCCGTGTCTGCTTACGTTATGCATCTCTTAATATGATGACATGCTACTTTATCGTCGTGTTCACCTATTAGACGCCGACTCAGGTCCAAACTTATGCTAAAACTTGAGTTTTAAATGGTTGTGGGGTACATATTGGGGCAACAATCAGTACTATCTGTCTACTATCTGGTTAATCTCGGGTGTCTACTATGAGTTTCATGCTGGGTGTAAACAAACATTAAAAGGATCCATTTTCTGTATTTTTAACTAAAGCTATTATCTGCCTGCTACCATTGGTTTTGGGTCTATCCACAGTTTGCTACCATTACTCTGGATTTCTGCATGCACTCCTTACATAATCTCACTATGTTTTATTCCTATGCATGTCAGTTATTGTACACAATGGAACTGAACATGTAGAGCAAAAGAGACGAGCCTTGCGTGGCAATAAAATTTCATGCAGACGTCGCTCCATGGTGGGCGCAAAGGCAGCCCCCCTCCAACCATTTCGGATCGTAATCAAGAGGAAGATAACTATTCTGAGGGGGATTCAGAAGCAGAAGACCACTCCTATTTACCCCATGAGGTCTTCGCTCTAACTTGGCATGCTGATGCTGGTAATATCATGCATATGGTGCCTTGCATTGCTTACTGTATACATCAAAGATGGCATCTGCTTAGTTTAGACATGCTATGTGTCAATGCCATCTGTTTAGTTTCTTTATCGTATATGTGAATCATGGAATGCCATCTTGTTTAGCTAGGCATCATATATGTGAATTTTGCAATGCCACCCTAGTTAGCCAGTCATCTTATATGTGAATTATATCATGACATCATTTTTTATTACGTGTTAAATTTGTCAACAATTTTAGTACATTCAATTACTCTTCTTGTGCATCAGCCATTCGGCACGGTCATGGAAAATCTAGAGTGGAAACAAGGTCTTCAGAGCAGACAATGATATCTGATGAAGCGCATGTCTTGCTGGTTACAGATAGCTCCTCAGAGGAGGATTCAGAGACAGATGACCAGTCCTATTCCCCGCGACGTGCATGCTCTAACTTGGCAGGGTTATGTTGGTCAAATCATGCGTATGGGATCTTGCATTTCTATGTCATTTGCTTAGTTTAGACATGATTTGTGTGAATGCCACCTATTTAGTGTCTAATTACCATATATGTGAATTATGCAATGCTATCTTGCTGCAAGGCATTATATATGTGAATTATGCAATGCCATGTTGTTTAGCCAAGCATCATATATGTGAATTATATCGTGCCGTCCTTTTTTTGTATTTCTCATTGCTTTTGTCGACAATGTTTGTATATTCAACTACTCTTCCTGTGCATCGGCCATTTGAATTGGTGATGATGAAATCTGGAGTGAAAACAAGGTCTTTAGAGCAGACAATGCTACCTGGTGAAGTAGATATGTTGCTGGTTACAGATAGCTCTTTAGAGGAGGATTCAAAGGCAGATGACCAATCCTATTATCCCCATGAGGTGTATGCTCAAATTTGGCAGGGTTATATTACTCATATCATGCATATGGTGTATTGCAATGCTTAGTTTTTACATCATATACACGATATTGAATGCCATCTCCTTAGTTGACACATCATATATGCGATTGCCCTCTGCTCACTTCCTTAGTATATAAATCATATATTTGAATTATATCATGCCATGATGTTTACATAGACAGCATGTATCTGAATTATGGCATGCCAACCCATTTTCTAAAGACATAATATAGTTATATCATCTCATCTTGTTCACATAGTCATCATATTTTGAATTATGTCATTCTATCCGTGAATTATATCATGCCATCATGTTTCCATCGACGGCATGTTTGTGATTTATGGCATTCCAACCACTTTAATAGACACATCATATAGTTATATCATGTCATCATGTTTACATAGTCATCATATTTTGAAGTATGTCATTCTATCCTGTTAAGTTAGCCATCATACATGTGAAATCGTGTCATGCTATCCTGTTTAATTAGCCATCATATATTTGAAATTATGTCCTGCTATTCTGTTTGGTTAGACAACATAAATGTGAATTATTTCATGCCCTGTTTTCTTCCCTACTATCAACTGCACTTGTCTATCTTACAATGTATGTCCATTCAATTACTTTTCTTGTTTATAAGCCATTTCAATTGGAGGGGGTGATGGCAGTATCTGTGGGAGTAAAAACACGGTCTTCAGAAAAGATCGTGCTACCCGTCGATGGAGATAGAACCACGGTTGTACTTGCCCAAGAACCAGCCCCACCACACATAACCCAGACTCACATAGATTGTACCCCTACCCAGTTGGACAGAGAACTAGCTACACCACTTCTAACCCCAACCCCAGCAGATAGTAACCCAGTTCCCGTTGACACAGCACCGTCTCCACCACAGAGCACCCAAACATGAGCAGTTAGTAAGGCAACTGCAGTGCCCAAAGCACGAGGACCACCACTCCGAACCCCAAGTCAACATTTAAAGCAGAAGAAGAATTGTTCTCAGGTCAGGTTCCATAGATATGGTTCATACTACTTTGCTCTTGCATCACTTTATTTACTCATACCAACTAATTTCAAATTTGAAGGATGCATTTGAAACTCCAATGGCGCAACAGGTATGTTTTAAACCTGTTTCTTTAACGTGTTTGCTATTGTAACTTGCTCTATGTTGATTTCAGTTTCAATTGAATAAACAGTTATGTTCTCATGCCATGCACATTACAAGTGTTGTTATTGCTGTGTAGTTTCCCACTCTTAATTATATTCTGTCTATGCTGCTTTGTCTTAAATAGATATGATTCGAACTGTATCTATCTTGATTTGGCAACATAAACTAGAATGATATAGACCATACAGTGACCATACTACATAGATATATGTTTGTTCCATGCCATTATCCTGTCCACCTTACTACTGAACTGGTTTACCAAAATGAGTTTCATACACTACATTGTAAACCCGTGATGTGTTTGTTTGTTTCTCCTTTAGAATGCAGATAAAATATTGGAGAAGAGTACCCTGTTATGCAGTGGTAAAGGAAGTAATGCAAATCAGGTTCAAGATAGTGAGACATCCCTGTTGTTCTCCAAGAAAGATGATAAAAACTATATTGAAGACACTAAGACAACCCCAAAGTCTTGTCTTGATATAGTGTTCGAGTTACTGGCTACTACTGCTGACTCCAGCTCTTCGAACTCGCTGCCTGAATCAGTTCGGCTTCTTGAGTCTCCACTTCAAGTTGAAAGACATTGATCAGATGTTATGCAATAAGAAGCCAAAGGACTGAGGAAGTCCCTGTAGAATTCAGATGCATACTTTTTGGTGCAACAGCAAGTGCTGGAGGATTTAAGCGTCGAACAAGAGAAAGTTAATAAGCTTGCTAAGCATCATGCTAGCATTATGGGTACCCAGGATATTGTTTCTTGAGCTCTTCTGAAGTGGTTTCAGTTCTGGACTTGTTTTGCTGCGGCGTTTATATGTTGCTTTGTTCCCTATATTTGCACTTGTGGCGAACTTTGATGCCAAGTGGATGTAAGATGTGTAATAGCCATGATAGCCTAGCATAAGTTTCTTGCTTATTTATTTCTGTTCTCTTGTTTATTTGTTTTCTTGAAGTCAGTGCAGTTCTTTTTCCGCAGTTTGCTATAGTGGCCGCAATAACATATTTTTTAAAACTAGGCCACATTAACAATGGGCTACATATTTACTGTAGTTAACATGGGCCTCTTACGGGCCGTAGAAACAATGGGCCTTCTAAGGGCCATAGAAACAATGGGCCTTATACGAGGCGTAGACACAATGGGCCTTCTACGGGACGTATCATCAATGGGCCTTCTACGGGCCGTATGATCGGTTGGCCAAACATGGGCCAATAACAAACCACATTATGGTCGTAAATGGGCTAGAGCTGAAATCGTCCGTTCATGGGCCGACCATAACGGGTCGTCGTTAATAGGTCGTATTTGATGACGCTATGAAAATTACCCAACATATTAACAGGCCACAAATGGGCCGACTGTAACCACGGGCTGTATTTGGCCCACAAGCAAAAAATGACAGTAACGGGTCGAAAGTAAACGAGTGCTGGAAATGAGCCCAAGAATAAATGGGCCCTGAGAAGGCCGAAAGATAGCACTGGCTGGAAATAGCCCAACAAAATAATGGGCCGTTAATGGGTATAAAGTGATACATTGTTCATTACGGGCCAGTTTTACCACGGGTCGCTAATGGGACGAGGGTTACTAAGGGCCGGAAGTTAAAACAGGCTGGAATTATATTGGACGGCCCAGATGACACTACTGGGCCTAATTTGGATAGGCCATAAACGGGCCCTGGGTTAGCGGGCTATAAATGGGCTATATGCGAACATGCCGTTAATAGGCTTGCTGTGGGCCGGCCCGCCACCTTCTGACCAAGTCAAACGGGCTGGCCTTTTCACAGGAATGGGCCTCTATTGGGTTGTGCCACATGTCGATGTATCATAGGCGCTTTGGGTCCAATGAGTGGATGACATCTGTCCCAACGGTGAGCCAACACGTGTTTCCTCCAGCCAATGATGATTTTACACATGGAAAATCCCCATTGGTCAGGCCTGTTAACGGGTTATCGGATCCAAAACCGGACCCGATAGCTTAACGGCGTTCCGTTATGGTGGATGCCACATGTCGGTCACCCTTGACGAAAGCACTTCTGTGACGCGTGATTTATCGTCATGGAAGTGGACACTTCCGTGATGATAATTTTGGTAATGTCATGGAACACTTCAATGACAGCACAGGTTTGACTATCTTGATTTTGTCATAAATTTGTCATGGATGTACATGCATGACAGAAAACATGACCTACTGTGACAAAGACGTATCATCACGGAAGTGTATTTTTTTGTAGTGATATTATTGCTTATAGGATAAACATCATATGGCAAGTGCTCTCTGCACATGTGAAATCAAAAGAGGTATATGCTATTTACCTGATGTACGAATCATACCCGATCTGTTCACAACCATTTATTATATTTCAGCATTCAGATGGTTGCTCACACAAAGCAAGCCGTCCTAATCTTCACACTTCCAAACAGAAAGAAACTTCCCTACTGCCTACTATCCCTAGCAGTAGCCAGCCACATGACCCTCATCTTCCTTAGCATCGCCCTGCCATGTAACAGAGGTTTAATTATGGCAAATATAATGTTGAACTATGTAAAATCAAATGATGACATGAACATAAAATACACATAATACGTGATTTCTATAACCATCATAAGCCTACTTTTTCATCAGTTTGGCTCATGCATGAACAAACCACTTTACAAAATAAGACAACACACAACACATAAATTGAAAGACCTTAAAGATAAAATGTGCCATATTTCATTGTCAGCGAATGGATGTGCAAATTTTGTGCAAAGTCACATTTGGTGCTGCAAGATCTAAAGGGAAAAAGATTGAAAGGCTCATGTTGCTCCTGTGGGCTAACGTACCTTGAGGAGCTAGTGGATTTGGGATTGGAGGAGGACTTCGCGGCAGGACAATGTCCGAGATGTTGAATGTGTGTGCCACCAGGCATCTCCTCTTCCTCCTTCTTTTCTGAGAACAAATAATTGGTGTAAGTGTCGGATCGCGGGTTCCGGCAAAACCCTTAAGGTTTGAACACTGGGGTGCGCATGAAGATCTCCCCCTACCGATCCACGGCCTAGCTTTGCTAAGATCTTATGGGCTAACCCGACGAACTCGCAATACAAAGGACACAAGATTTATACTGGTTCGGGCCACCATTGTGGTGTAATACCCTACTCCAGTGTGGTGTGGTGGATTGCCTCTTGGGCTCAGGATGAACAGTACAAGGGGAAGAAGAGCCTCCTGAGGAGAGGTGTTCTTGTGCTCGGGGAACTTGTGGTTGTTCTGGTCTCTCTTGATCCATCCGATTTGAAAGGAGCCAACAACGGTCAATTTGAAAGGGGACAACTAGTACAGCTTATCCTGACAAAAGTGGTCTTCGCGTGTCAAAGGCTCTGGTGGTGTCGCTGTCTTGGGCTCCATGGTGACCTCCGTCTTGCCGTCCTTCTCGTCTTAGTCTCGTTGCACTGATATGGAAACCTTTTCTTGACGCCTCGGTACTCCACGCCTGCGCCTGCTTCCTTAGCACCAAAGAGGAAACAAGGACACTACGCGCGCTGGTGCCCGCCTGACCTTGGTCGTCATGGCTCACGTCACTAGAACCTTGCGAGGTTTGCCTGGCCTTGAACTCTCCGCCCCTCGCGAGCCAGCCTGGTGAGGCCGATCCCGAGGAAGTCTTGTGTCGTCCGCCTCGCGTGGCTTGGCCCGTCGCGAGGGTCTTGAGAGCTTGTCGGTGAAGATAGGCCGTACAGGCCCACTTGTAGAGCCACGCCGTGGGCCGCAGGCAGGCAAGTCTGGGACCCCCGTTCCCAGAACGCCGACAGTAAGTGCTTTCACATAAAAATAAGTCTGATTGGAGACAAATCAAACACCCTGGACTGCATCTTCTCGGTGGTCATCACGTACACAAGCATGCAAATAACAAAGAATTAATCGAATTGCTACAGGATACAGGTTCTTATTTTCCAATTTATTGTTGTATATACATACTATCATGAAAAGTACCACTCGCCATTGCAGCGGCTGCCCACAGGCACACAGCAACATGTAAGTATCGGCATTGGCGCGCCTTCGCTCGCTTGGTAGTGCACACGGCCGCGCTCGCCTTGGCCCTTCGGCACGGCCGGCTCCTCGATTCGAGCCAGTGCACACAGCCAATGTGCAACCACGGTTCCTGGTGCACTACTGAAGCAGCGGCCAACGGCCGCTTAGAGCGCACCACCCGCGCGTAGCTCTCGGCGTGGGCTCGTCCTCCCATCCGGCAGCGACGCAAACGCCATTGCAGCGAATGGTGAAAGTTGCTCATCTTCCTCTGTTTGATCCCCTCAGGATCGCCCATTTCAAGAGTTCCAGTTTTCAGGGGAAACACGTGTTAATGGGAACGGGTTCCCTGATTTTCTTCGGGAGACGACAGATATACATGTAGCGGAATATGAATTTTTCCCTGATTTTTTGGATAAGAAAACAGGAAAACCAGAGACGGGACGAGATTGTTTGATCAAGGGAGGGTGTGTGGCATGCGTACTAACTAAAGGAGGTACATATTTCCTTTTAGTAGTAGAGAGATGTAATTTTTATAACGTATGTAAATACTTTTTTTAGAACTAACATATGGAAAGACTAACTATAATGAGTGAGTGACTTATGTAATGTTAATTAATTTGGATTTGGTCTTTAAATATTGATTGGAGATTGACTGTGATTGATTTTTTTCAAAATAAGACATTACTAAATACATTCCGCTCGCATGGGAAGTTTTGATCCGTTCATATCTTTTCCTTATTGTGTGGGAGGTGAAGTGAAAAACAAACGAAAGAGGTTGGTGGGAGGTGACGCGAAAAAAACCATTCAAATCTTTTGATTCATAGGGATAGGATCGAGAGGAGCGGGTTTTCTATGGTTGTGGGATTTTTTGGTGCGGTCGTATGGGGGCAGCGGAGATGAAAAAGCCAGCGAAAAAAAACGGTTCAAAGTGGTGGGAAGAAAATAAATGGTGGAGGCTATTCACCAACTCATACATTAGGAGTAGAGATGTTCATGTTCACATTATTCCTTTACATTCATGCAATGGTGAACATACAACTCCCTAGTGTACATTTCAATACACCATACCACTATTATGTGATAGGGATTGTTTTTTCTTGGTTCTTGATAACAAATCCATCATGAGTGAATATTCCAAGTTCAAGGAGTGATCCTCGCTTCCCGAGTGTATGGTCCTTCGGGTCCTTCCTCATGTTATGGTCCTCTCACTTGGTGAGGGTTGAAAAGGAATGAGGTGAGACATCGCCCCTCCTCATCTTGCTGGCAAAAGCTCAGAGCCAAGTCCTCGGTCTTATTTGGTTGCATTATTTCTTCATGCTTTCTCATCCCATTTCAAGCATGGAAAATTCAAGTTTAGCATTGACTTCAGGCGTGGTTCATTTTCATGGTCTATCTTGCCTTTTCTTACATGCTTTGTTGTGTACTCGCCGAGTCTTTGGAATCACCTTTCGTAGGATTTGTATTAGGTACATCATCGTGCGACTTTGCAAGTACTAGGAAGGGCGTAGCTCCTATGGGTGTTCACTCACAAATTACACACCCCTTTCATTCACCTAAGTTGACCATGACGAATCTCATACCTAGTTCATGATTTCTGGATAGCTAGGATCTGCTTGTTGTGTATAGACTTTGCCTTGGTTTGTTTCCATGATCAATATGTTTACCTGTCAAGGTGGGTTGGAGTTGACTAGACCCCACCTTGCACCCGAGTGTGTTGAACGTATGCTTTTTTTGTTATGTGTAGCATAAGGGTCGGTGGCTTTGCCACTTTGCTCTACTTTGGTTGAATGAGCTTGTTGGATGCTTCTGCTTGTGATAGTAGGAATATGCTCTGCTTATTCAACTGCCTGTCGTGGATGTCCAACGGTACAAAGGAGGTGCTGCCATATTTTGCCACTAGCATTGTGTTTTGGTGGTAACATTCCTTCTTACAAGGAGGGGTGTGATACGTCCATTTTGCATCATGTTTTCCTACTGTTATTTATGATGTTTTTATGCATAATAATGCTTTTTGGAGTAATTCTAATGCCTTTTCTCTCATAATATGCTAGGTACACACAAAGAGGGAGAATTCCCGCAGCTGGAAATATGGACCTGGAAAAGCTACGTCAGGCTACCTATTCTGCACAACTTCAAACAAGTTGAAACTTTACGGAAAATTTTTATGGAATATATGAAGAATATTGGAGCAAATAAGTACCAGAGGGGCCCCGCCAAGTGGGCACAACCCACCTGGGCGCGCCAGGGAGCCCAGGCGCACCCTAGTGGGTTGTGCTCACCCAGACCCACCGCCGGTGCCCATCTTCTGGTATATAAGTCATTTTGACCCAAAAAAATAAGGAGATGACTATCGGGACGGAGCGCCGCCATCTCGAGGCGGAACTTGGGCAGGAGCACTTTTACCCTCCGACGGAGCGATTCCGCCGCGGGAACTTCCTTCTCGGAGGGGGAAATCATCGTCATCACCATCACCAACAAGTCTCCCATCTTGGGGAGGGAAATCTCCATCAACATCTTGAACAGCACCATCTCATCTCAAACCCTAGTTCATCTCTTGTGTTCAATCTTGTTACCGGAACTATAGATTGGTGCTTGTGGGTGACTAGTAGTGTTGATTACATCTTGTAGTTTATTACTATATGGTTTATTTGGTGGAAGATTATATGTTCAGATCTAATATGCTATTTAATACCCCTCTGATCTTGAGCATGATTATCATTTGTGAGTAGTTACTTTTGTTCCTGAGGTCACGGGAGAAATCATGTTGCAAGTAATCATGTGAACTTGATATGTGTTCGATATTTTGATAGTATGTATGTTGTGATTCCCTTAGTGGTGTCATGTGAACGTCGACTACATGACAGTTCACCATATTTGGGCCTAAGGGAATGCATTGTGGAGTAGTTATTAGATGATGGGTTGCGAGGGTGACAGAAGCTTAAACCCTAGTTTATGCGCTATTCTGTAAGGGACCGATTGGATCCAAAAGTTTAATGCTATGGTTAGATTTTGTTCTTAATATTTTTATCGTAGTTGAGGATGCTTGCGAGGGGGTTAATCATAAGTAGGAGGTTTGTTCAAGTAAGAACATCACCTAAGCACTGGTCCACCCACATATCAAATTATCAAAGTAGCGAACAAATATCGAACCAACATGATGAAAGTGACTAGATGAAATTCCCGCGTGTCCTCAAGAATGCTTTGCTTATTATAAGAGACCGTTTTGGCCTATCCTGTGCCTCAAAAGGATTGGGCTACCTTACTACACTTTTTTTACTATTATTGTTACTTGCTCGTTACAAATTATCTTGCCATCAAACTACCCTATTACTTACAATTTCAGCCCTTGTAGACATTACCTTGCTGAAAACCACTTGTCATTTCCTTCTGCTCCTCGTTGGGTTCGACACTCTTACTTATCGGAAAGAGCTACAATTGATCCGCTTTACTTGTGGCTCATCAGGGTGTTATAGAAGCCCATCAAAAAAGGAGGAAAAGGAGAGAAGGGACAATGTTAATCCTTTTTCCACACTTTTGCTGCAAAGTAGCACCATGTTCTTTATGATAGAGAGTCTCCTATTTTTTCACTTTCATATACTAGTGGGAATTTTTCATTATAGAACTTGGCTTGTATATTCCAATGATGGGCTTCCTCAAATTGCCCTAGGTCTTCGTGAGCAAGCGAGTTGGATGCACACCAACTTAGTTTCCTTTTGAGCTTTCATAAACTTAAAGCGCTAGTGCATCCATTGCATGGCAATCCTTACTCACTCACATTGATATCTATTGATGGGCGTCTCCATAGCCCATTGATACGCCTAGTTGATGTGATACTTTCTCCTTCTTTTTGTCTTCTCCACAACCGATACGTCTCTAACATATCTATAATTTTTGATTGTTCCATGTTGTTATATTATCAATCTTGGATGTTTTATAATCATTTTATAGTCATTTTGTATCATTTTTTGGTACTAACCTATTGACATAGTGCCAAGTGTTAGTTGCTATTTTTGGCATGTTTTTACATCGCAGAAAATCAATACCAAACGAAGTCCAAATGCAACGAAACTTCATGGAGAATTTTTTATGGACCAGAAGACACCTAATGGGCCAAGGCTGCGCCTGGAAGGTGCTCCGAGGAGGGCACAACCCACCAGGGTAGGAGGCCCAGGCGCGCCCTGGTGGGTTGTGCCCACCTTGGGTGCCCCCCGGACCACCTCTTTGCTCTATAAATACCCCAACATTCCAAAAACCTAGGGGAGTCGACGAAAATCAATTCCAGTCACCGCAGAGTCCAGAACCACCAGATCCAGTCTAAACACCATCACAGAGGGGTTGACCACTTCCATTTGTGCCTCTTCGATGATGCGTGAGTAGTTCTTTGTAGACCTTCGGGTCCGTAGTTAGTAGCTAGATGGCTCCCTCTCTCTCTCGTTTGATTCTCAATATAATGGTCTCTTAGAGATCCATATGATGTAACTCTTTTTTGCGGTATGTTTGTTGGGATCAGATGAACTTTGAGTTTATGATCAGATCTATCTTTTTATATCCATGAAAGTTATTTGAGTTTCTTTGATCTCTTATATGCATGATTGCTTATAGCCTCGTATTTATTTTGCGATATTTGGGTTTTGTTTGGCCAACTTGATCTATTTATCTTGCAATGCAAGAGGTGCTTTGTAGTGGCTTCGATCTTAGGGTGCTTGATCCCAGTGACAGAAGGGGAACCGACACGTATGTATCGTTGCTACTAAGGATAAAACGATGGGGTCTATCTCTACATAGTAGTAGATGTAGGCATGAGTCTATCTACTAATCTTGGACGTGATGCCTATATAATGATCATTGCCTGGATATCGTCATGAGTATTTGAAGTTCTATCAATTGCCCAACAGTAATTTGTTTACCCATCATTTGTTGTTTTTCTAGAGAGAAGCCACTAGTGAAACCTACGGCCCCGGGTCTATTTCTCATATTATTTGCCTTCGCGACCTATTTTATTTGCCTTTTATTTTCAGATCTACTCAACCAAAAATACAAAAATACATTGTTGCAATTTATTTTATTTGGCGTTTGATCTATCAACATTTACAACTCTCTCATGTCCGTTTGCCAATTTCTGGCACCGCTGCCCAAAAGGGATTGACAATCCCTTTTACACGTCAGGTTGCGAGTATTTGTTATTTGTGTGCAGGTGTTATTTACTTTGTGTTGCTTTGTTCTCCTACTGGTTCGATAACCTTGGTTTCATATTTGAGGGAAATACCTGCCGCTGTTGTGTTGAATCATCCTTTCCTCTTTGGGAAATACCAACATAGCTTCAAGCGACATCAAAAGGAATTTCTGGCGCCGTTGCCGAGGAGGATCAAGTCAAGATAGTTTCCCGTCAACGCACCAATTTCTGGTGCCGTTGCCGGGGACGATCTTCAACATATACCAGGTTCCTAATCACAAATCTCATCTCCTTGCAATTTACATTATTTGCCATTTGCCTCTCGTTTTCCTCTCCCTCACTTCACAAAAAATTTCCGTTTTATTTGCCCCTCTTTTTTGTTCGCCATTTTCTCGTCGGATCTATCCTTTGCTTGCAATCATGAGTGATTTTGGTATGGCACCAACAGATGATGGCCTAACTCCTAAAATAGGACGTACAGGCAATTTGGATGCTAAAACTTTTATATTAGGGCAAGGGAATGTTATGGGAAAGGAACGTATCCAAGAATTTTTCAATTGTGTTGGAAATTTAAGTCTTGATGATGCGCCTATACTTAGGACTACTAGATCTTATGCGGATGCTCGAAACTTGAAAGCAAATTTATTCGTACTCATCCTAGTTTGCAAACATTGTTTTTGAGCTCCCCGTTATATAAAATCCTAAGGCTAAAAAGTTGGCCACTCTTTTTCTTATGAATGAGTTTGATTATATCATATGGGAAGCTAGGGAAATCTTTGATTTTTTGGCATGAAACGTGAAAAGCCCGTAATAGATGAAATTCTTTATAATAGTGATTATGCGTTAAGACATTTACTTGGGGATAATAAAATCTTTGATGAGAATCTTAAAAAGGAAGTCCCCATTCTATATGTAATTCAACAAGTTTTTAATAATGTTAATCAACATTACTCTTGGATTGTTGTTGGAAATCAACATGGTTATGATAATGGGTAACTTAATAATGCTAAGGTTTATATGGATAATATGTTTTATATTGTTTTCACAAAACCCCATGATGAAAACACCTCTAAGGGAATTAAGAAGAAGGATGACAAGACGTAGATCCTTGCTTTATGCGTAGCTAAGGGCGTAAAATTATAGCGCTTGTTGGGAGGCAACCCAACGAATAAAATTTATTTTTTCTCTTTTGCTTCCTATTCTTGAATGTTTTCACAATTATTCTACTTTTATGATTGTGTTTTTTATGTTTTAATTAGTTTTTGTGCCAAGTAAAGCCCTTAGGATCTTCTTGGGTGATAGTTGTTTGATCTTGCTAAAAAACAAAAACTTTTTTGCTCGCGAAAGTAATTCTAATTTTTAACCAGAGCACGATAAAATACCAATTACTTTTGCGGTAGATCAGTATACAAATTTCTCAGGTCGTCCTAATTTTTCAGAGTTTTTGGAGTTACAGAAGTATTTGAAACACCCAGATTACTACAGACTATTCTGTTTTTGACAGATTCTGTTTTCTTTGCGTTGTGTGCTTATTTTGACGGCTCTATGGTTTTCTTTGATGAGTTTTTGCCATAGAAAAGTTGGAATACAGTAGATATAATGCAAGAAAAAAATATGAATTGGTTTACTATAGTACTTATAGTAGTAATTTGTTTTCTTATACTAACAGATCTCACGAAGGCTTTTCTTGAGTTTTGTGTGATTGAAGGTTTCAAGTTTTGGGTTATCTTACAATGGATGAAGGAATAAGGAGTAAGAAGAGCCCAAGCTTGGGGATGCCCCGGCATCCCAAGCTATTATCCAAAAGAGAGCAAGCAACTAATCTTTGGGATACCCCCGAGTGGCATCCCCTCTTTCTTCTAACGACCATGGATATTTTACTCGAAGCTATATTTTTATTCGTCACATACTATGTGTTTTTCTTGGAGCGTCTTGTATGATATGAGTATTTTCTTGTTTTATTTTGTGTTTTAAGTCTTGATTCCTTGCTGGACGCACCTATTTGAGAGAGACAAAATTATGTCATGACTTGTTAGAATTGCTCTCTATGCTTCACTTAAATTTTTTATGAGCTATGGACTTGCTCTTGTGCTTCACTTATATCTTTTTGAGCATGGTGTGCTTTAGTATTTTTGATGAAATGCTCTCTTGCTTCACTTAGATTTATTTGAGAGTTAGTAAAATTTTCAAGAAATTCTCTCTTGCTTCACTTAAATTAATTTGAGAGAAAGAAATTTTGTGCTCATGATCTTCACTTATATTTGTTTGAGCTTACCAAAAGCAACATATGAAATTTAGTCCCAAAGTGATAGATATCCAAGAAGGATATAATAAAAACTTGATTCTTAGTAATAGTTTTGAGATATGATGATGTGATATGTGAGTTATGTTGATGAGTAATTATGCTTTAGTAAGAATATTTGTGTTAAGGTTTGTGATTCCCTATGCAAGCACGAAAGTCAATAATTATGCAATGAAATTATATCCTACTTGTGGTGCATTATTCGATGTTAATTATGCTTAATGCTCGCTTATGAGATTATTCATTTCTTGGTTGGTCTCTTCTAAATCTTTTGCTAGCCTTCATTTTGCACTAAGTATGATCACTACTTGTGCATCCAAAACCTTTAAACTAGTTTTGCCACATGAGTCCACTATATCAACCTATATGCAGTATGCTTTTACTGTTCTAAGCAAATTTGTATGTGCCATCTCTAATTTTCAAAATAAACTTCTCTTTTGTGTGTTTGTTACGCTCGCGGAGAGGTGAGGGGTGGCTAATATTTTCCATGCTAGATGTGTTATTCTCACAGTGAGTGTTTATTCACTTGTCGTTGCACGAGAGTAAGGCAAAGGTATTAGGGATGCCCAGTCCCGAAATGAAAAATGAATTTACTTTATGTTGTCAAATAATAAATTCCTTGGAAAGTGTTGGTATGGAAGGCACCCGTGGATACGGTTAGCCATGGAAAGTGAAAGTATGATGGAAAAAGGAATAAACTTTATTTTGTGTTTGGGAACCGCCTATGATATATCTAGCATGGAAAGTGTTGGGAACTCTGAGTCATTTTCGTTGGTGGGAAGGACACACCTCCCAAAATGTTTTTATCTCTAAGTTTTTCGCTTTGAGCTCTAGCACCTCTACAAATCCCTACTTTCCTCCGCGAAGGGCCTTTCTTTTACTTTATGCAATTTTTATTTTGAATTTGAGCCTCCATCTTCTCTTACAAAAGCACCAACTAGGAGGCACTATGATCGTACTTGAGCATTGGGTGTAGTTAATATGCGAGTGTGTTTCATGAATGGATCAATGATTGAGCATGATGGGCTAGGGATAGCTTATTTTAGCATTGATACTTTGAAAGACATGGTTGCTTGTTGATATGCTTGAGTATTTAAGTTATCATGTCAAAACTAGACTATTGCTATAAAGAAAAGAATATGATATGACATGATAGGCAGCATTCCACATCAAAAATTCTGTTTTTATAACTTACCTACTTGAGGACGAGTAGGAGTTAAGCTTGGGGATGCTGATACGTCTCAAATGTATCTATAATTTTTGATTGTTCCATGTTGATATATTATCAATCTTGGATGTTTTATAATTATTTTATAGTCATTTTACATCATTTTTTGGTACTAACCTATTGTCATAGTGCCAAGTGTGAGTTGCTGTTTTTGCATGTTTTTTATATCACAGAAAATCAATACCAGACGGAGTCCAAATGCAATGAAACTTTACGGAGATTTTTTATGGACCAGAAGACACCTAATGGGCCAAGGCTGCACCCGGGGGGTGCTCCGAGGAGAGCACAACCCACCAGGGTGCGCCAGGAGGCCCAGGTGCGCCTTGGTGGGTTGTCCCCACCTCGGGTGCCCCACGGACCGCCTCTTTGCTCTATAAATACCCCAATGTTCCAGAAACCCTAGGGGAGTCGACGAAAATCAATTCCAGCCGCTGCAGAGTCCAGAACCACAAGATCTAATCTAAACGCCCTCACGGAGGGGTTCACCACTTCCATTGGTGCCACTCCGATGATGCGTGAGTAGTTCTTTGTAGACTTTCGGGGTCCGTAGTTAGTAGCTAGATGGCTTCCTCTCTCTCGTTTGATTCTCAATACAATGGTCTCTTGGAGATCCATATGATGTAACTCTTTTTTGTTGTGTGTTTGTTGGGATCGGATGAACTTTGAGTTTATGATTAGATCTATCTTTTTATATCCATGAAAGTTATTTGAGTTTCTTTGATCTCTTATATGCATGATTGCTTATAGCCTTGTATTTCTTCTCCGATATTTCTGTTTTGTTTGGCCAACTTGGTCTCTTTATCTTGCAATGGGAAGAGGTGCTTTGTAGTGGGTTTGATCTTACGGTACTTGATCACAGTGACAGAAGGGGAACCGACACGTATTTATCATTGCTACTAAGGATAAAACGATGGGGTCTATCTCGACATAGATAGATCTTGTCTACATCATGTCATCATTCTTATTGCATTACTCCGTTTCTCCATGAACTTAATACACTAGATGCATGTTGGATAGCAGTCGATGTGTGGAGTAATAGTAGTAGATGCAGGCAGGAGTCAGTCTACTAATCTTGGACATGATGCCTATATAATGATCATTGCCTGCATATCATCATGAGTATTTGAAGTTCTATCTATTGCCCAACAGTAATTTGTTACCCACTGTTTGCTATTTTTCTCGAGAGAAGCCACTAATGAAATCTATGGCCCTCACGCCTATTTGTCATATTATTTGCCTTCGCGATCTATTTTATTTGCCTTTTATTTTTAGATATACTAAACCAAAAATACAAAAATATATTTCTGCAATTTATTTTATTTGGCGTTCGATCTATCAATATTTACAACTCTCTCACGTCCATTTGTCAATTTATGGCACCGCTACCCGAAAGGGATTGACAGCCCCTTTTACACGTCGGGTTGCAAGTATTTGCTATTTGTGTGCAGGTGCTATTAATGTTGTGTTGCTTGGTTCTCTTACTGGTTTTATAAACTTGGTTTCATATCTGAGGGAAATACCTACCCCCGCTGTGCTGCATCATCCCTTCCTCTTAGGGGAAATACTGACATAGCTTTAAGCGACATCAACAACCACCATATTCTATTCCACCTATAGTGCAATATCCATGGCTCACGCTCATGTATTGCGTGAAAGTTGAAAAAGTTTGAGAATACTAAAGTGTGAAACAATTGCTTGGCTTGTCATCGGGGTTGTGCATGATGAAATACTTTGCATGATGAAGATGGAGCATGGGTAGACTATATGATTTTGTAGGGATAACTTTCTTTTGCCATGTTATTTTGAGAAGACACGATTGCTTTATTAGTATGGTTGAAGTATTATTTTTTTATCTCAATATTAAACTTTTGTTTTGAATCTTATGGATCTGAATATTCATGCCACAATAAATAAGATTACATGGTTAAATATGTTAGGTAGCATTCCACATCAAAAATTCCGTTTTATCATTTACCTACTCGAGGACGAGCAGGAATTAAGCTTGGGGATGCTTCATACGTCTCCAATGTATCTATATTTTTTGATTGTTCCATGCTATTATATTATCTGTTTTGGATGTTTCATATGCACTAATATGCTATTTTATATTATTTTTGGGGCTAACTTATTAACCTAGAGCCTATTGCCAGTTTTTGTTTTTTCTTTGTTTTTGAGTTTTACAGAAAAGGAATATCAAACGGAGTCCAAATGGACTAAAACTTTCGTGATGATTTTTCTTGGACCAGAAGACACCCACGTAAATTGGAGAGAGGGCCAGAAGATCCCTGAAAGTGCTAGTTATCGAATAGAGGGGGGTGAATAGGCGACTTTTATGGATGTCTTCAAAACACGAGGTCTTTGAAACAAACAATCAATTGAACCAATATGATACGCAACTGAAGATGAACTACTGTAGATAAGCCATAGTCACGTAAGCATTATAGTGAACACCCGAAGACTAATAGCAACTAGGTAGTATGGATCAGAATGGAAGACAATATGAAGCCAAACAGGTAATAGTGTTTGCACAAGAAAGTGAAACAGACCAGTCAAGCAAGCAATGACTTCTAGAATACAAACTGAAATGTAAAGAAGGTAGGGGATAGAATCAGTAGCTTGGTCAAGACAAGGATTTGGTAGACCAGTTCCAGTTGCTGTGACAACTATACGTCTGGTTAGGGAGCCTGAGATTGAACTCAGAAGACTGTGTCTTCACCTTATTCCCCTTGAGCTAAGGACACCCAGTCCTCGCCTAATCACTATGGTAAGTATTCAAGGTAAACTTCCAACCTTCACAGACTCCGTTCACCGGTGAGCCACAATGACTCTTGGATCCTCAGAACGTGATGCCTAACTGGCTAGAGGATGCATAGTCCTCAAGTGTAACAAGTCTTCAGGTCACACAGACAGAAAGACTTCAGTGATGCCGAACACTCTTCGGCTCTGGGTGTTTTGGGATTTGTCCTCGCAAGGATCTCTCTCTCAAAGGCTTCAGAGGCGGGTTGCTCTCAAATGACAAAAGTCGTGCACTAACTCTGAGCAGCCACCAATTTATGGTGTAGGGGGTGGGATATTTATAGCCAGGAGGCAACCCGACATGATATGTCTGAAATGACCTTGGGTCACTAAGGAATCGACATGTGTCCAACAATCGGATTTCAAACACACGCGGCAGCTTGGCTTGGGCTACAAGCAAAGCTGACTCATCCAACTCTGGATAAGATTTGCTCTCATTGTCTTCACTCGAAGACATAGGATTTTGGTTGAGCATCACATCAGTCATCTGACTTTGTTCACTTGGACCCCACTTAACAGTTCCGTGGTTCCTTCATACGTCTCCAACGTATCTATAATTTTTGGTTGTTCCATGCTGTTATATTACCATTCTTGGATGTTTTACAATCATTTTATAGTCATTTTATATCATTTTTGGGACTAACCTATTGACATACTGCCCAGTGCCAGTTGCTGTTTTCCTTATTTTTACACCGCAGAAAATCAATATCAAACGAAGTCCAAATGCAGCGAAACTTTTTGTGGAATTTTTATGGACCAGAAGACACCCAATGGGCCGGAGAAGCACCTGGGGGGTTCCCCGAGGGGGCCACAACCCACCAGGGCGCGCCTCGATGGCCTCCTACACTGCCTCTTTGCTCTATAAATAACCCAATATTCCAGAAACCCTTGGGGAGTTGACGAAAAACAATTCCAGCCGCCGCAAGTTCTAGAAACCACAGATCCAATCTGAAAACCATCACAGAGGGGTTCATCATCCTCATTGGTGCCTCTCTGATGACGCGTGAGTAGTCTTTTGTAGACCTTCGGGTCCGTAGTTATTACCTAGATGGCTTCCTCTCTATCTCTCTCTTGATTCTCAATACAATGGTCTCTTGGAGATCTATTTGATGTAACACTTTTTGCGATGTGTTTGTTGGGATCCAATGAACTTTGAGTTTATGATCAGATCTATGTTTTATCCATGAAAGTTATTTGTGACGCCCCCAATTTGACCGTACACTAATCATACACGCAAACGTGTACGATCAAGATCAGGGACTCACGGGAAGATATCACAACACAACTCTACAAATAAAATAAGTCATACAAGCATCATATTACAAGCTAGGGGCCTCGAGGGCTCGAATACAAGAGCTCGATCATAGACAAGTCAGCGGAAGCAACAATATCTGAGTACAGACATAAGTTAAACAAGTTTGCCTTAAGAAGGCTTGCACAAACTGGGATACAGATCGAAAGAGGCGCATGCCTCCTGCCTGGGATCCTCCTAAACTACTCCTGGTCGTCGTCAGCGGGCTGCACGTAGTAGTAGGCACCTCCCGAGTAGTAGTAGTCGTGATCGACTATGGCGTCTGGCTCCTGGGCTCCAACGTCTGGTTGCAGCAATCGGGTATAGAAAGGGGGAAAAGAGGGAGCAAAGCAACCGTGAGTAATCATCCAAAGTACTCGCAAGCAAGGAGCTACACTACATTGTATGCATTGGTATCAATTGGAATAAGGGTATCATATGTGGACTGAACTGCAGAATGCCGGAATAAGAGGGGGATAGCTAGTCCTTTCGAAGACTACGCTTCTGGTAACCTCCATCTTGCAGCAGGAGAAGAGAGTAGATGGTAAGTTCACCAAGTAGCATTGTGTAGCATAGTCCTAACCGATGATCCTCCCCTCGTCGCCCTGTGAGAGAGCGATCACCGGTTGTATTTGGCACTTGGAAGGGTGTGTTTTATTAAGTATCCGGTTCTAGTTGTCATAAGGTCAAGGTACAACTCCAAGTCGTCCTGTTACCGAAGATCACGACTATTCGAATAGATTAACTTCCCTGCAGGGGTGCACCACATAACCCAACACGCTCGATCCCATTTGGCTGGACACACTTTCCTGGGTCATGCCCGGCCTCGGAAAATCAACACGTCGCAGCCCTACCTAGGCACAACAAAGAGGTCAACACGTCGGTCTAAATCCTATGGCGCAGGGGTCTGGGCCCATCGCCCTTTGCACACCTGCATGTTGCGAACGCGGCCGGAAGCACACCTAGCCTAGCAGGCGTTCCAGTCCAATTCGGCGCGCGCTGCTCAGTCGCTGATGTCACGAAGGCTTTGGCTGATACCACGACGTCGAGTGCCCATAACTGTCCCCGCGTAGATGGTTAGTGCGTATAGGCCAGTGGCCAGACTCAGATCAAATACCAAGATCTCGTTAAACGTGTTAAGTATCCACGAACGCCGACCGAGGCCAGGCCCACCTCTCTCCTAGGTGGTCTCAACCTGCCCTGTCGCTCCGCCACAAAGTAACAGTCGGGGGCCGTCGGGAACCCAGGCCCACCTCTACCGGGATGGAGCCACCTGCCCCTCCAGCCCCCAACTCCGAACAGTACCACAGGTATTGTAACAATGTAAAGTATATAGTATATGCCCGTGATCACCTCCCGAAGTGATCACGGCCCAGTAGTATAGCATGGCAGATGGACAAGAGTGTAGGGACACTGATGGAACACTAGCATCCTATACTAAGCATTAGGATTGCAGGTAAAGGTAACAACAGTAGTGGCAAGGACAGGCTATGCATCAGAATAGGATTAACGGAAAGCAGTAACATGATACACTACTCTAATGCAAGCAGTATAGAGAAGAGTAGGCGATATCTGGTGATCAAGGGGGGGGCTTGCCTAGTTGCTCTGGCAAGAGAGAGGGGTCATCAACACCGTAGTCGTACTGGGTAGCAGCGGCGTCGATCTCGGTGTCTAGCGAGAGAAGAGGGGGGAGAAACAATAAATATTAAGCAAACAGATGCATAGCGATGCATGGCATGACAAGTGGCGGTGCTAGGGGTGCCCTAACGTGGTATGAGGTGGTACCAGTGAAGGGGGAAACATCCGGGAAAATATCCCCGGTGTTTCACATTTTCGGACAGATGAACCAGAGGGGAAAAGTTGCGTGTTCACTATGCTAGGGATGCGTGGCGGACGAACGGGCTACATATCCAGAATCGTCTCTTTGTTCTAAGCAACTCTCATGTACAAAGTTTTTTCATCTGAGCTACGATTTTTTATATGATTTTCTAAAGTTTTAAAGCATTTTTAGAATTACCAGAATTAGTTTAATTTAGAAAATGTCATTATGATGTCAGCAGTCAACCAGTCAATTGACTTAGTCAAACTGACTGGAGGGTTCCACTGTCATTGGCTGTTTGTTAACAAAGTAATTAAACAAGGTTAATTAGTTTAGTTAAATGATTAGGTTAATTAAATACAATTAATTAAGTTAATTAATCTTTTAATTAATTAATTAATTAATTAATTAATTAATTTTATTTTTATTTTATATATATATTAATTTCTTTTTTTAACGTTTAATAGGGGTGGGTCCCACATGTCAATGGCCCACGGGCTTGCGGGCACTGCCTTAGTGGTTACGGGCGCGCGCGCGGTCCGGCTGCGGAGCTGGGACGCCAGGCGAGCTCCGGCGGCCAGAGACTCAGGCAACATGGGGGAGGATCAGCAGGGGAGCCTTGCAGCAGCGCAGCGGGGGGCTTGAGGAGCACAACCGCCGCAGCGACAATGGTCGCGAGCTCCGGCGCGGGAGCGGAGGGCCACTGTGGAGGGCGCGTTGTGGGTGACAGAGGGAGGCGGGTGCGGCCGCGGCGGGGGGCGCACGCAGGCACGCACAACAGGCGGCAGGTTTCGGCGTGGTGCGGCAGCGGGCGCAACCCGTCGAGCGGAGTCGCAGGGGTGCGGGGTGGTCCTGGTGCGCGACGAGCACGGTCATGGACGAGCGAAACAAAGAGAGGTTGGGGAGGCGGCGGCTCACAGGGTGCCGGTCGAGGAGGGCAGTGGGCTCGGGGTGGATGGCGAGGCGAGGGTATGGAGGAGCACGGCGTTGGGGCGACGCTCAGCGACGGCGCTCGGGTCGGGGGCGACGGGATCGGGGCAGCGAGCGCTGGGGCGCGTCGGGGAGGCGGCGGGGCGGCGCCAACGAGGATCAGGTCGGCGACGGCGACGGGGAGCACCGGCGGAGTCAGGCGACGGTGCTGATTCCCCCCGATCCAGATCGGGGGAGGCAGAGGAGGGGCGAGGGGGTTGTGGGGGGGGAGTGGGGGTTCGTGGGTTAGGGTTCCAGGGGCGGGGGATAAGGAGGCGGCGGCTGGGCCGACCTGGTTGGCCCCAAGGCCATCTAGGCCGTGGCCCAGCGAGGGAGGGGGGGTGTTCTCCTTTTATCTTTTTATTTATTTCATTTCTTTTTTTCTTTCCTATTTTATTTTAGTTTCCTTTTAATTTTGTTTTAGCAAAATACCAAAATGGCACCTATTTTAACGTTACCAAATATGCCACTACCACACTAACTTGCTACCCAATTCTAAAATAGTTTCGTAATTTTTTAATATTTAAAAGTATTTCAATAATAGTTTTCGCTACTGTTTTATTCATCTTATAGTATTGAAATATTTTATAAAGGTGTGGTTTCTCCCCCATAATTACCTGTGCAATATTTGGTTCACTCCGAACATTTAAGTTTTAATATTTGAAAACTTTATTGTTTGCTAGATTTTGAATTTGAATTTGAATCGGTTTCGAACTAACTCGAGTTTATCAACAGTAACCGAGGTGACGTGGCAACACTAGCAGAGTTTTACTATAGCTTGATTATCCAGGCGTCACAATTCTCCTCCACTACAAGAAATCTCGTCCCGAGATTTAAGAGGGGGGTAAGGGAAAGATGTGGCTACGAAATTCTATCGAGTCTTCTCGGTCTTTGTCGTGGTTTTGTCATGGCAGATGTCCTAGAGAAAGGACTTAGTCGTGGAGCCATCGCAACAGGTTAGCTTGAAGGGGTTAAAGCGGACACAGGGACGCAAGAGAGTTTATACTAGTTCGGCCACTTCGATGAAGGTAAAAGCCTACGTCTAGTTGTGATGGAATTGATGGGGTTTCGATGACCAGGGAGCAAACAAGCTTCGCCTATGTCTCGAGTTGTTATCTGTTGTCCTTGAACCGCCGTCGGGTCGTCCCCTTATATACACGGGTGACGCCCGTCGGTTCACAGAGTCCCAATACCGGCTCATAGATGTGTCCGGTTTGGTCTCTACTTATTCCTAACTTACAATACAAGTTAAATACCAACGCCGGTTTACGCCTACAGGCCTTGAAACGACTATGGGCCTTGAGCCCTCATCTGCCTTCTTGGGCTTTAACATACTTAACTACTGACGAAGTTAACCCGGCCCAGATAGGCCGGTTTACGCCCAGTAGTGATATCCCCAACATTAGGCCCCAGATTGATTTGAACATGTTCATGTCAATCCTTTAGAAAAAATCTTCATCTTCAATATCTTCTTGTAGTTTGTTGAACTGCCGTGATGTCATCTTCTCTGGTCGTTGTAAACCGGCGTGACGTCACCTATTATAAAGGACCTTAATAGGTCTGCTACAATTAAGGCGACATCTTCGTTTCCAAACCCACGGTCCCTTGATTTTCGCGCCTGACTCCTGTCCCTTGCCTTATAAATAGGACCGAAGGGTCATTTCTTTTTCCCCTCCGTGCCCTTGTGCTTCGTCTTCCTCGCGTCGCCCAGCTTCGGAGCTCCGCCGCCACCGTCAACCTCTGCATCAACCTTGGCCGCTGCATCAACCTGGGCGCACCAGAGCACCGCCACAACCTTCCGCGTCTTTCTCATCTCTAGTAAGTATTCTGTTCTTTTCAACACAGATCTGCTCTAGGGTTTCATGTTCTTCTAGTGTTCATCGCCTGTTTCGTGTTCATACGATAACTCCTAGATGCATCTGTGAATCCTTACTCTGTGTAGCGGTAGCTTTTAGCATCCGCCTTCAGTTTCATGCCTCAAGACCATAGATCTATATGTATCTCTGCCCATTGATTCAGTACTGTTCTTTTTTGAACCTTGAATATTTTCCTTAATTTCTGAACTTGCTTCAGATCCGTCGCTGTAGAGAAGTCTTATGAAATCTGTTTCTGTGAACTTACTCATCTGCTTCAATGTTTAGACCAGGCGGTTTAACTTTGTAGAAAAAATTGCCAAACCGGTATATACCATTAGTCCCCTTGTTGAACCGCCAGATGTTGTTGCTTCATAAAACTCCGGTTTAGATAGATCTGTCTCCGGTTTAACATTGCACATACCAATGTACCCTAATCAATGCATTTTTGAACCGGGATCATCTACCTTGTAGATTTCATCAAGGCCAAGCAAGTATATGAGTGCAATTGGGTTCCTTCTCGCGTCACAGAGGCTCAACTGGATGATTTAGTCCTGATCGGCGCCTTAGGCAACAAAGATACCATCCATTGGAGGGCTCCTGGCAAAGAATGCCCTCCCACACCTCAAGAAGGAGAGGTTGTCGTTTTCGTAGATCACTTAGCCCGGGGCTTTAAGCCGCCCGGTTCTAAATTTTACCGGGACGTTTTAGCCGATTTTCAACTCCACCCACAAGACACTGGTCCCAACTCTATTACAAACATGTGTCACTTCCAAGTGCTCTGTGAGGCGTTCTTTCAAGAGGAGCCCACAGTGGAGTTGTTCAGAGACTGTTTCCATCTAAACCGCCGTACTGAGTTTTCTGATGGTTCCAATACGGAATTGGGCGGTGTGGCGATTCAGAAAAGGAAAGAGGTCACATACCCTCATGCCAAGCTGCATAGCCACCCCAAAGAGTGGAATCAAACATGGTTCTATTGCAAAGACACCTCCCCTGCTGGTGAAAATCCTTTGCCTGGCTTTCGTCCGGAGCGGCTTAGCAATACACACCCCTTTCCGCAAAGGTTGACTGCCAAAGAGAGAAGCAAATACGCTCCTCAACTGTCCAAGCTCAGAGCCTTTATGGCCAACGGTTTAACAGGGGTTGATCTCGCTCGCTCTTGGATATCATGGATCATACTACCCCCTAGTCAGCGCTCCAGTTTGATGTGCGAGTATACTGGCAGTGTTGATGACCCACTGCGACATGCCAACATCCAGCTCACCGATGAAGAAATCACAGAGGTTGTGAATAAGATGCTGAATGAACCGGAACACATCTGTGCTAAAACCGGCCTGCTTCCCTTCTGTGCCACCAACAAACCGCCAGTTGTAAGAGTTTGATTTTTCTTTTTGCTGAGTCTGTTACTGGTCATTGTTTAATATCAGTGTCTGTGTAACCAGGGCAATGATCCATTTTGGAGCAAGAAACTGCCGCAGGAGAAACCAGAAAAACCAGACAAACCGAAAAGAGCATCCCGGCAAAAGACTAAAGCTGTGAAGAAGACTGCCCACAGGAAAAGAACCACTGCATCCTCTAATCCGGCCCCTGATGATGATGTGGATAATACGGTCCTTGAGGTAGGGCTTGACTCACTTGGCTTATTTTTCATGCGTCTTATTGATGATGATATTTGTCAGGATGATGCCGAAGCCAGCCATGTTGATGCTGCAGAGGTAATTATTCTCTCTTCCGATTCAGAACCTTTGCCTTCACTAAAAATCCTCCAGGCAAACCGGAAAGTTAAATTTTCTCATCCTCTTGCTTATTTGGATCCCAAATTTCTTATGAAGACCCAACAGCACGAAGCTCGTCGCACAACCCGGCATAGCGGCCAGGTAGTTACCTCCGCCGGTTTACCGAACAGTCCGGTTCGGAAACGCCGTTCAGAGGTCTCTAATTTGCTTGTCAGTGCTTGTCCTAAAGAGGGCTGCTTTCGTCAACCTCTTAATCCATCTGACTCCGATTACCAGGTTACTTCCCACTCATCCTCTGGCGAGTCATCGGCTACTCAGCTACCACCGCTCAAAACGGTGCTTGGGTAAGCTATACTTATCATAATATTTGCAGTACATCACCTTGGAACATATGCTGTATTTGATTTTGTTATTCCTTTCAGGGCCAAGCCTAGGCCAAGCAAGAAGGCTCGCCTGGACAAAGCGGCCGAAGAGGATGTCGTCCTTGAACCGGGCAAAACACCAGATCTTGAAGCGGCTATTCCTGAGGATATACCCAATGATCCACTGCAGCAAGACGACGATCTTATTGCTGAAGAGAGACCTATTGATACCTCAAGTCCTGTCAATCAGCCCACAAGCTCCATCCGGATTGAGAAATCCACCGGTCCGACAAAGCCTACTGACAAGCCAACAGCCCTAGTGCAAACCGGCGATGCCAAGAATGATGAGGTTGTCATTACTGGCATTGTCCATACAGAGCCGAGCAATCCTGTCGCTTTGTCCAAACATACTGCCAAGGAAGAATTTGCTGCCTTCGGCAAAGGCAAGTGGAATGTTGATCTGGCGACTTACGCTGCTCTGAACGCCCAAGATATCCATTCCGGCTACCTGAACTAGCTGTATACCAGTCATGACTATGAAGCCGGTCTGGTTAACATGATGAAAGATAAATATGAGGTAACTTCCATATGCTCTTTCCTGCTTGTATATTTCAATTCTTGTCGATGCTCCTAGCCCCCGAGGGCCGGTTTGTAATCTTCTTTCAAACTAGACTTACTAATATAAATCTTAATGCTTTGAAATTCGCTGATGTAGTCCCCAAGGCCGGTTCAACTTAGCGTAGTTAAACCGGGACTTTAAGTAATTGAGATCGCCGCATCAGAATATATACGAGCAAATAGCCATTAGCCCCCAAGTGCCAAGTTGAATACTTGTATTGATCTTGGGACTTTGTAAGCAATTGAAAGATGAAGATCGAATATGCATTAGCCCCCAAGTGCCAAGTGCATAACTTGTTATGTGGTTGGTACTTCAATCCTTGTACCGTTTTGCTGAATCATATAACTGTCTGCATGCAGGCTGAGCTGAAGACGAAAGAAAGCCAAGTCGCCGATCTCCAAGAAAATCTGAAATCCCAACAAGCTGAAACCTCCAAAGCAAAAGAGGAATTAACCAGCGCTTTAAGCGCCATGGAACAGCTTAAGGAGAGCTTCAAGAAGAAGCGGGCGGATTGGGCCACTGAAAAATCCGCTTTAATCAAACGAGCAGAAGATGCCGAGGCTGCACTAAAACCGGTGGCGCATGAACTGACTAGCATAAAGCGGCACGTGCATGCCATGACCACTGCTATCTTTGGTACGCCGGTTTGACTTCTGAATTGATTCTGCCGTCTTACAGAGCTGCCGGTTTGTTAACCCTTTATGATATTTCAGGGACACGCATTGGTCACTTGGGTTCAGATGTGCGGAAGAAATTGAAAGCCGCCTATACGTTGATCGAACAACTGTACACTGGTGCACAGCGTATCATCTATACTGCATCCCACAACAAACCGGCGCCCACTTTGATTCAGGACACTCTGACGAAACTGTCGGTGCTTCCTGCCCGGGTTGAAGAGCTGAAGAAATCTGCTGCTCGAACCGGCGCGATCAATGCTGTCGTATTTCGGGTTCCGGCAGACCCTTGAGGTTCGAACACTAGGGTGCGCGCGGAGATTTCGCCTCCTACCTGCCTGCACCCCTCCGCCTTGCTAGGATCCAAGCTATGGAAAGAACAACACAAGAGGCACAGGGTTTATACTGGTTCGGGCCACCATTGTGGTGTAATACCCTACTCCAATGTGTGGTGTGGTGGATTGCCTCTTGGGCTGAAGGTGAAGAACAATACAAGGAAGAACAGCCTCGCGAGGGTCTGTTCTTGGCTGGAGCGATGAACTGCTGGGAGGAGCTCAGTCACCTTTCTCTCTCTCTCTGTCTCTCTGCTTTGTCTCTCCTTCCAAAACCTCGGCCCCCTCTCTTTCTCTGTGTGACTGTCCCTATTTATAGAGGCCCTGGTCCTCTTCCCAAATATCGAGCGGGAAGGGAGCCAACAATGGCGGGCTAATTTGAAGGGGGACAGCTAGTATAAACTATCCTGACAAAAGTAGTCTTCGCCTGCGCAAAGCTCTGGTGATGACGCCGTCTTGGGCTCCACTGTGACCTTCGTCTCGTAGTCCTCCTGGTCTTGGTCTCGTTGCACCGAAATGGAAACCTTTGTCTGATGCCTCGGTACTCCGCGGCTGCGCTTGCCCCCTTTGCACCAAAGAGGAAGGGAGGACACTGCGCGGGCTGGCACCCGCCTGGCGCCCCTGGTCGTCATGGCTTGCGTCATGGACACCTCGTGAGGTACCCCGCCTTGATCTCTCCGCCTCCTCGTGAGCCATCCTGACGAGGCCCCGCCTGAGGAAGCTCCGTGTCGTCCGCCCCGCGAGGCTTGGCCCCTCGCGAGGGTCTTGGGTTTGTGTTGGTGAAGATGGGCCGCGCTGGGCCCCCCTTTGAGCCACGCCGCAGGCCGTAGGCAGGCAAGTCTAGGGACCCCTGTTCCCAGAACGCCGACAAATGCCTTAATCCGGGCAAAAGCTTGGGTGCCAGATTTTGATCCTATTGAAGCGGCTCAGGGTTATCCTAGCTTGAAGGAAGACAGGTCAGACTTTAGTGAAGCGGATCTACGAGCAATAAACCGGGAGGTGCGTCCGCTAGCTTGTCAATTGGCTGAAGAAGCAGACTTGTCTCATTATCAAGCCCAATATGACAAGCAAAACAAGCGAGTAGCTGCACCAACTCATGAAGCGGAAAATCTTATCCCTCCAATCCGTAAGCATACATACGCTCCCGATATTGAACCGTTGTTGCTGATCCATGATGAAGCTGTCTTTCGAGCATTAATGGGAATCGACTGGACAACTGTTAATTTCCAGCCGCTGGGTAGAGAAACTGAAGTTGAAGCGGCGCCGGATGACCCACAACCATCAGGCCAGGCTGGTGACCAAGCTTGAACCGGAAGCTGGTTTAAAACTGCTTCTCCCTTGCGAAAAACAATGATCTTATTGTGGGCACCTTGTTGCCTTGTAATAGGCTAGCTGATACTCTTGATGTTGATACGCCTTCGTGCATAATTACTGCAACTTGCTCTTCCTTTGGGTGATGAACTTTCCAAAGTACTTTCTGCAATAAAAAATCTTAAAGTGCCACCGCGGTTGTACCGTCAGGCAGAATATGATGTCTGCATATATGAAATCAAAACATCCGAAATTTAAGTATATGACCAAAATTTTGAGATACATAATACCTGCCATCGTTGGGCGTGAAGTTGGCTTGGCCAATCTTGAAGCGGAGGTTTATAAACCCACACTGTTGGAGGAGATAGCAGCTCTTGTATATATATGATGCCGGTTTACCGTGTAAACCGTGTCGGGTTATAATAAACACCGTGTTACTCCGTAATAGGAAAAAAATCAAACCGAGCAAATAGTCTCCAGATTAAAAATGGACCGTGTTCCGTCAATAGACAGTGTGAACCGGTTTAAAATTTTGTCGGTTTAAAAAACGCAATAAAAAGAAAGAAATATCTTTCAAAGAAAAGTGTAAAGCAAAGGCAATGACAAAACCGTTTGCAAAAAGAGGCTTATTTGAGCTGATCAGATGGCGTTACCATGGTCGAACACGACCAAGCTCCCGATAGGTGTAGCTATGGTTCAAGTCAGCCAGGTTCCCAAATGAAACCGTGGCATTTATGCCAATCAAGTGGCATGGCAATGGTTTGGGTTCGACCAAGCTCCCAAGTGATTCTGTGGCCTTAGGCCGATCAAGAGGCATGACTGGTTCAGACGTGACCAAGTCCCCAAGTGATCTGGTGGCTCTCGCCTATCAAGAGGTATTGCATTGGTTCGGACACGACCAAGCCCCCAAGTGATATAACATGATGCTTTTGAAAAGCTAACTCGAGGGGTAAATCGGAGGCCGCTTTAGAACAACTTCGTGTAACCACACATGATGTAAAAGAACAGATACACCGCTTTAGCTGAGGTTCCGGTTTATTATATTTAATCATAATATATACATCATCGTAATATGTACATAAGTAGAGCCAATGGCTCAGGTATAGTAAGGCCGAAGATGAGCTATGTTCCACGGCCTGTTGGTCTCCTCCTCTGATGTACGTGAGTCTTTATGCTCTCGAATATCGATCAGATAGTATGACCCGTTGTGCAGATTCTTGCTAACCACGAAAGGCCCCTCTCAAGGTGGGGATTGCTTATGCATATCAGTTTGATCTTGGATGAGCTGAAGCACCAAATCTCCTTACTGAAAGGTTCTGGTTCTGACTCGGCGACTGTGATAACGACGAAGATCCTGTTGGTAAATCGCTGATCGGGCGGCTGTTATGTCACGCTCTTCATCCAACCGGTCCAAAGCATCTTGCCGTGTTGTCTCGTTGTCCGCTTCAACATAAGCCGTCACACAAGGTGAATCATGACGGATATCACTGGGGAGAACCGCCTCCGCTCCGTAAACCATGAAGAACGGTGTGTATCCTGTTGATCTATTGGGTGTGGTATTGATGCTCCATTACACAGATGGTAATTCTTCTACCCAACAACCCGGCATTCTCTGCAAAGGAACCATGAGCCGGGGCTTGATGCCTCTCAAGATCTCTTGATTAGCCCTTTCTGCTTGACCATTGGACTGTGGGTGTGCCACTGATGAAACGTCAAGACGGATATGCTCCCGTTCGCAGAACTCCTTCATGGCACCCTTGGACAAATTGGTACCATTATCTGTGATTATACTGTGTGGAAAGCCAAACCGGAAAATCACTTTTTTGATGAACTGAACCGCCGTGGCTACGTCACACTTGCTAACATGTTCTACCTCCACCCACTTTGTAAACTTGTCAACCGCCACCAAGAGGTGAGTCTTCTTATCTTTGGACCTTTTGAAAGGCCCAACCATATCCAGCCCCCAAGTCGCAAACGGCCAAGTAATTGGAATCATTCTCAATTCTTGAGCCGGCACATGAGGACGTCTTGAAAACTTTTGGCAACCGTCACATCGTCTGACCAGATCCTCCGCATCAGCATGGGCAGTTAACCAATAGAAGCCATGGCGAAATGCTTTAGCTACCAAAGATTTTGAACCGGCGTGGTGACCACAATCTCCTTCGTGGATCTCACACAAAATTTCACAGCCTTCTTCAGGAGACACACAATGTTGAAACGCCCCTGATACACTGCAATGATGCAACTCGCCATTGACAATAGTCATGGACTTGGACCGCCGGATTATCTGTCGGGCCAGAATCTCATCCTCTGGTAACTCGCCCCGATTTATGTACGCCAGGTAAGGAAGCGTCCAATCCGGAATGACATGAAGAGCTGCCACCAATTGAGCCTCCGGATCAGGAATAGCCAAATCCGCTTCACCAGGGAGCTTGACCGACGGGTTGTGCAGCACATCCAGAAAAACGTTGGGCGGGACCGGTTTGCGCTGAGAGCCTAGCCGGCTTAAGGCATCCGCTGCTTCATTCTTCCGTCGGTCCACGTGGTCCACCTCATAGCCTTTAAAGTGACCTGCAACAATATCCACCTCACGGCGATATGCTGCCATGAGTGAGTCCTTGGAGTCCCAAGTGCCAGACACTTGTTCAGTCATGAGGTCCGAGTCACCGAAGCACTTAACTCGACTTAGATTCATCTCCTTAGCCATCCGGAGACCATGGAGCAAGGCTTCATACTCAGCTGCATTGTTAGTACAAGGGAACATTAAGCGGAGAACGTAACAAAACTTATCACCTCGTGGGGAAGTTAATACGACTCCAGCCCCCGAGCCTTCCAATTGCCTGGATCCGTCAAAATGGATGGTCCAATATGTGTGATCCGGCTTTTCTTCAGGTGCTTGCAGTTCCGTCCAATCATTGATGAAATCAACAAGTGCTTGAGACTTAACCGCCGTCCGAGGCACATACTTCAATCCGTGCGGCCCAAGCTCTATAGCCCACTTGGCAATCCGGCAAGTCGCTTCCCGGTTCTGGATGATATCCCCCAAAGGAGCAGAACTGAGCACCGTAATTGGGTGCCCTTGGAAGTATTGCTTAAGCTTCCGGCTTGCCATAAAAACTCCGTACACCAGCTTCTACCAATGCGGATACCTTTGCTTGGACTCAATGAGTACCTCACTGATATAATAGACCGGACGTTGTACCGGATGCTCCTTACCTGCCTCCTTTCGCTCCACCACAATAGCCACGCTGACCGCACGAGCATTAGCAGCAACATATAGCAGTAACGGCTCCTTGTCAATAGGAGCGGCGAGCACAGGCGGATTGGCCAATTGCCGCTTTAAGTCCTCAAATGCTTCATCAGCAGCGAAACTCCAGACGAACTGATCCGTCTTCTTCAACATCTGATACAAAGGGATTGCCTTCTCCCCAAGGCGGCTGATAAACCGGCTTAACGCGGCAATCCGGCCTGCCAGGCGTTGAACTTCATTGATACACTTCGGTTTAGCCAGGGAAGTGATGGCTGTGATCTTCTCCGAATTAGCCTCAATTCCCCTGTTGGACACCAGAAAACCCAATAACTTGCCTGCCGGTACACCAAAGACACACTTGGCCGAATTAAGCATCATCTTGTACGTCCTCAGGTTATCAAAGGTTTCCTTCAAATCGTCAACCACAATATCATCCACGTAAGCATGTACATTACGGCCAATCTGCTTGTGAAGACAATTTTGTACACACCGTTGATAAGTTGCTTGGGCACTCTTGAGCCCAAAGGGCATAGACACATAACAGAAGGATCCAAAGGGAGTTATGAATGCTGTCTTCTCCTGGTCCTTAACTGCCATTTTGATCTGATGATAGCCAGAATATGCATCCAAAAAACTTAAACGCTCACAACCCGCCATAGCATCAATAATTTGATCAATACGAGGGAGGGCAAAAAGATCTGCTGGACAAGCCTTATTAAGATCTGTGTAATCCACACACATGCGCCAGGTGTCGTTTTTCTTAAGGACCAGCACCGGATTGGCAAGCCACTCAGGGTGAAAAACTTCAACAATAAAGCCAGCTGCTAAGAGCCTGGCTACCTCTTCTCCAATCGCCTTGCGTCTTTCTTCGTTAAATCGGTGGAGGAACTGTTTCACTGGTTTGTATTTAGGATCCACATTAAGGGTGTGCTCAGCGAGTTGCCTCGGTACACCTGGCATGTCAGAGGGCTTCCATGCAAAAATGTCCTGATTCTCACGGATGAACTCGATGAGCGCGCTTTCCTATTTCGGATCCAAGTTGGCAGTGATGCCGAACTGCTTGGACGAATCGCCAGGTACGAAGTCAACAAGCTTAGTTTCTGCTGTCGATTTGAACTTCAGGGCCGGATCATGCTCCGTAGTTGGCTTCTTTAATGGAGTCATGTCCGCCGGATCAACATTGTCCTTATAATACTTCAGCTCCTCGGTGGCACAAACCGACTCTGCGTAGGCCGCATCTCCTTCCTCGCACTCCAAAGCAATTTTACGGCTTCCGTGAACCGTTATTGTCCCCTTGTGACCCGGCATCTTGAGCTGCAAATACACATAACAGGGCCGTGCCATAAACTTGGCGTAGGCCGGTCGCCCAAACAGGGCGTGATATGGACTTTGGATTTTCACCACTTCAAACGTCAATGTTTCCGACCTGGAATCATGATCATCTCCAAAGGCCACTTCCAGAGCTATCTTACCAACAGGATATGCTGACTTGCCAGGTACCACACCGTGGAACACCGTATTAGACGGTTTGAGATATTTATCTGTTAGTCCCATACGACGGAAGATATCATAGTACAAGATATTAATACTGCTCCCTCCATCCATGAGCACTTTGGTGAACTTGTAACCTCCCACCTGAGGCGCCACCACCAGAGCCAACTGACCCGAATTATCAACCTGGGGAGGGTGATCCTCTCTGCTCCATATGATTGGCTGTTCAAACCAGCGTAGATAACGGGGCACGGCCGGTTCAACAGAGTTGACTGCCCGCCTATGAACCTTCCGGTCTCGCTTGTCCAAGCTAGTGGTAAAGACATGGTACTGCCCACTATTCAACTGCTTTGGGTTGCTCTGGTAACCTGACTGTTGCTGCTGCTGGTTGTAACCACCCTGGTTGTTCTGATTATTTTGACTGTTATGTCCGCCCGGATTACCGTTAAATCCTGAACCGGAATTTCCTCCACCGTAACCCAGCCTGGATCCTGAGCCACCGCCGGAGCCATGATCATACCGGAAAGCATTAGAATTCTTGAACTCCTGCATAATGAAGCAATCCTTCCAAAGGCGGTTTGCTGGCACCTCCTTCATCCCATGTCTTGGATAGGGCTGGCTCAGTAGATAATTTAGATGGTCCGGGTTAGGGTTGGGTGCCCCACTGCCATTTTTCGGTTTACCCTTGCGTCGCTGGCCATTGTCCTGCGCGTTGGTATTAGCCACAAAGTCCATGTTACCATCCGCTTTACGCTTGCCTCCACCACCATTGCCTGCCCAGTGATGCTGCTAACCTTTGGAGTTGTTGTTCCTCTTTCCCTTCCCTGCCTTGTCATCATCAGATTCGGGATCCTTGGTACTATCAGAATCAGCATACTTTACCAAAGCAGCCATGAGGGTCCCCATGCCAGTGCAATGGCACTTCATCCGTCCCTACTTCAGCTTTAGGGGCCCAAACCGGCAGTTGCCTTCTAGGGTTAAGACCGCGGTGTCAGCGTTGATGCGGTCTGATGAATGCAACACTTGTGAGACCCGGCGCACCCAATGAGTCGTCGATTCTCCTTCCTCCTGGACACGGGCAGCTAAGTCTACTATCGACATGGGCTGCTTACATGTATCCTTGAAATTATTGATAAACCGGGTTCGTAATTGGGCCCATGAACTGATAGAATTGGCCGGTAAGCTTTTTAACCAAGTGCGGGCCATTCCTTCAAGCATCATGGTGAAGTATTTCACACATGCCGCATCATCCACATCCAGCATCTCCATGGCCATCTCATAGCTCTCCACCCATGTCTCTGGGGGTTGATCCGCCATGTAATTTGGTACCTTGCGTGGACCCTTGAAATCCTTGGGTAGGCGCACATTGCGTAAAGCGGGGACAAGGCAAGGCACCCCCAAAGAGCTAGAAGTAACACCGGGTTCGACCGAAATAGTTGGAAGAACCGGCGTAAGCTGCCGAGCCTGATATTGTGCGGCTAACTCGGCCTCCCTGCATGCTCGGGCCCGGTCCACCACTTCCTGAGCGTTATCAGCACCACCCACCGGGTTGTTGCCGTGGGGTGCTCCACGTCGTTCATTACTTGACACTGCCGGTTCCTCCATACGCCTGCTATAGCTCCGGCTTGGGTGAGGGGTCGAGTGGATCCGGTCGCGGCTGTACGAGTATGCTTCCTGTTGGTCCAAAGCTGTCCTAAGAAGCTCCTTGACCCGTCGCCTCTCTATCGCCTGCAGTGAGTCACCTTCAATTGGAATGGCCTCCAGCCGTGCAGCAGCGGCGACGAGATTGTCCATTGGGTTGGTGTAGTGACCTGGAGGTGTTGAAACAGCCTAAGGTATAACGGTGTTTTGACAAGGCGGATCCATCCGACGAGGCTGAACCGGTGCACCGGTCCCAGGAGCTTCTGCCCGGTTTCCCTCCAGCGAATTACTGGTTCCTGCTCCCGGGGTGTTGAAAAGGTCTCTGGCCTCGAAAACCGGAGGCAAACGGGATCGGTACTTCCTCCTCATGACTTCATGCGACGCGTTCTGGTCCAACATGATCCTGTAGGCTTGTGCGTCTAGAGCGGCCCGCTCTGTGGCCATCCTGGTATCCTTAGCTGCCAAGTCCGCCTTGGCCTGGGTGATCTGTTCCCTTACTTTTGCAATCTCCGCGTTGTGGACGTCCTGATGCGCTGGATTAGCTTCCGCCATAAGCACAACCAATGCATCAAATAGCTCTGATAGAACTTGAGCCGGCGGGCGCACAGGGCCTCCTGCCCCGGCAGCCGTCGCCGGTGCTGAACTGGAGGTTGTTGCCGCAGCGGTCGAAGAATGAAGCGCTGCTTGTGTGCCGGCCATGAATATTCCAACTCGGTTGGGCAGATCAGAGGGGTCCAGAATACTGTCGCCGTCGGAACAGCCCCCAATCCGGCCATCTTGTAGCTGATATAGAGATTCGATTTCTCCGGTTGATGACACATCGCCGGAGTAGATGACGGTCTCGCCGCCAGATCCCGATCCATCTTCATGACCTCCTCCATGGATGACTCCCACGAAGGCACGCTTCATGGCCGGTTTAACCCGGGCAGATCGCGCACGCTAAGCCGTTTTGACGAGGTCGGTGCAGATATCCGGCTCAGGGCCCGGTTCTCCGATCTTGCCGATGAAAACGTGTATGCCACCAAAGGGGACCCGGTACCCGTACTCAACTGAGCCGGCCTCGGGGCCCCAGCCTGCATCGTCGATGTAAAGCTTGCTGCGACGACTCTTAGTCATCCGGCCTACGGCGTAGCCCTCGAGTCTTTCAAAGCGGCCCTGCAAGAACTTGAAACCATCGTGCGATAGCCCCACGGTGGGCGCCAACTGTCGTGGTTTTGTCACGGCATATGTCCTAGAGAAAGGACTTAGTCGTGGAGCCATCGCGACGGGTTAGCTTGAAGGGGTTAAAGCGGACACAGGGACGCAAGAGAGTTTATACTAGTTCGGCCCCTTCGATGAAGGTAAAAGCCTATGTCTAGTTGTGATGGAATTGATGGGGTTTCAATGACCAGGGAGCAAACAAGCTTCGCCTATGTCTCGAGTTGTTGTCTGTTGTCCTTGAACCACCGTCGGGTTGTCCCCTTATATACACGGGTGACGCCCGTTGGTTCACATAGTCCCAATACCGGCTCATAGATGTGTCCGGTTTGGTCTCTACTTATTCCTAACTTACAATACAAGTTAAATACCAACGCCGGTTTACGGCTACAGGCCTTGAACCGACTATGGGCCTTGAGCCCTCATCTGCCTTCTTAGGCTTTAACATACTTAACTACTGACGAAGTTAACCCGACCCAGATAGGCCGGTTTACGCCCAGTAGTGATATCCCCAACAGTCTTGGTTGCTCTTCTTGGAGAGGTCGATCCATTACATCGATGCCTTCATTCCTCTGCTTCAGGTCATCATGAGGAAGTCATCATCCTTTTCTTCAGGAACTCCAATGTACTTACAAATAGGTTAGGGGCAGCTCGGCTACGACAGCATGCTTACGAGGGAAACAATCTGGGGCTAACCATGAATGAGCATAAGATTATCTCTCGAGTTGAACATATAAAATACATCGAGAGTATGATACGAAGGTACAATGAGAGGGTCCAAGTGGATAGATAGCTGCTCAAGGTATGAACCATAGTGAGAAAGGGGTTCAGAGCGGCGAGAGTAAGCATTGCGTTTGATACCAGAATAGAGCAGTAGGAAGGTGGCTCGCGAATTACCTACGAAGCCAAGCATAAGGGATAACTTTGAAGCATGGATGTACAGGAGAGTCAGGTTTCGATCCTGTGGAACTGTGGGTTATGGGCCCACCATGTGTGTTGAAAGTAGGAAGGGCGGTGACATCTTGCACGATCATGTAAGCAAGGCATGTTAGAGGATAGCCTGTTAGCTATGTCGGCAACAACCTCGGTACCAAGGGCGAGGGACGAAGAGAACCATTTTCCTGCTCGTTGAACGAGGCAGACCATTAGGCAAAGTTCTCGTCCATCGGTGGATACCGGAATGTCATCAACAATAGTAACAGGTTCTTACTGACAGAGTTGTACACTGAGGTGCTTACAAAAGCAGTGACTTATTACTTCTTAGATCATATAAACCTCAAGAAGGTTAATCAAAACAATGGAAAGGAAAATGTGATTATTAGATTAACAGAACAATGGAAAGTAAAATGTGTTTAAACACACATTTCAGGGGTATACCCTTCCAAAGACAAGCAGAGCATGATATCCATGACAGGATAGAAAGTAGAAAACCCTTTAGGTAAGGGAGAGTAATTTCATGACATTACCCATACAGCGGTGTTTGGATAATTGAGCAGGAAACATTTAACATTGGGCTTCAAATGTTCTTATCGATGATAAGAGTACCACAGACATGCTTCGAGATAGCATTGACATGGTCTTTAAGCAAAGGTCAGACTCTGGAGACACGAAGGGATTCATCAGGAACAACTTATAGTATAAGTCTTGCAATTTCCTCACGAAAGAATGGGTGACATTGCTAGAGAGGATACTATAACAATAGGTCCTCTGATCAAGTGTGCTAGGCATGACATCATCTTACTGGGTCATATGAGGATCAAGGTTATAACTCTTGAAATATGTTCCAACCATCATATCTGACCGAAATTCAGATCTGATTGGTGTCAACATAACTCAGACACGCGATGCCTGAGAAGAAAGGTGCAACACAAATTGTCGAGGTGACATTGTAAGATTCTCTGGAATTGAACTATGGAAGCGAGTTCCGAAACAAGAGTTCATTAGTAAACCAACGAGAGGATGAGGAGGTGGCTGATGGAATCAGCGACAATTCATCGAGATTAACAAAAGATGGATTTCCACAACTATGTGAACAAGGAGATAACATTTGTCAGATCGAACAGTACAATATAATGATGTATGTTCGAGGAAAACATACACAATTAAACATGGGTTGAAAGGTGCACCCGAAATATGGGTTGGGTTGCACGACCAACATCAGAATGGCGATTTAGCAACCAGTACACCAAATTGGAATTATTGTCCATTAAATTTGAAGCAATAGGGTTGCTAGAGATATTAAATTCTCACAACAGAGTTCACTCAACACAGGGGCCAGGAAAAGAATGGTGATGGCGAGAAGCATCACAATACCAAGAACTCCATTAAGAGGTGGAGCAATCCTCACAACATCCTTGATATTAAAAGATGGTAATACTCCAAGGTAAAGAAGAACAAATGCTGGATAGCAGGGATCTCAAGGTATAACACAAAACACGAACAAGTTTGTGTTGAACGGAAGGCAATAAAGTGGTCAAAGATAACACAAATCATCGGGGGCAAGGATGGTATTTCTCATCATGAACTCAATTGGTATCCTGGAAGAGTTCATAAGGTTGATGATGATCACGACACATTTGTCGATAGATTTCATGAAGATGTAATCAATCAGTGACAATGTCAAGTCAAAGGAATGATGAAGCGGAAGGTTATTGGAACCATGGGTAGGACACAAACTTGAAATCAACCTTGTTGTTCAAGGCGAACTGATACGACGAGGAAGATCGGCATAAGGTTATCCCATCATCGAAAATTGTGCTTCGGGAAGAAGGACCAGGTAGCACAGTTAAAATTTAGCACAAAATGATATCGTCGATCAGACAAGGAATGACGTGATGGAGTATTAAACTTCTGAACCACAAAGTACTAGGAGTACTGAATCACAGGGGTGATTCGATTCACTAACCGGTGTTCTCGATTGACGACAACCCAGAACCCATGGAGTGACTATGACGGGGAAAGGCACTACTTCATCAAGAATGCATAAGATATGGTGCAATCGATTGATATCCTCGAGATACCAGGGGGGTATACTCGAAGGTAGATCAACATAAAGGTTTGACTAGGGCATTGATCCGCAGAAGACAAATGCTTAAACTTGCACGCGAAATGGTATTTAAAGGAGAACATGGTCGGAACCACGATTGCAAAAGGCCAGATCCCGGATATAAGATAAACTTATACCAAAGGAATAATTTAATTTAAGAGAAGCTTTAATGATAAGATCTACATCGTGTCCATGGGCATGAACACAAAGTTCAAGGTCGACTCCCACTTCTCCAGTGCATAACCTTTCATTCACTTCTCACTTTTGAAGAAGTTGTAGTGTTGAAATTTTATCTGGCAAAATACCAGAAGTGTATGACTCGTGAAAACTTTCGAGTTCACACAGTTTAGAGAAAGCATATTTCAACCCATAGGGGCTTCTTAGAAACATATACCACAAAGTTCATGGGTAAATAATACAAGCTCGAAAGTAGAGCATGGTTAACAAAGCAGAGGATACAATTTACCAAAGGCATTATATACCCATGGAAAGGCTCTCAAGGTTATTGAATATGAAGGACACTGTCGGATAATAATCGAACAAGAGGTCTGGTGGTCTACAACGGAGCTGATGTGAGTTTCGGTACTATATCAAACGAAGAATGAATGCAAGTACATCAGATTATATAAACAACTGACTAACTCAAAGCTCAAATGCAAAGGAATTATGAATTCCAAGACAATGGATCAGAAGCAATGCTCTGATCAGGTATGGATAAGTTGAATATCCTTAGGGGTACAATCGACGACAATTTGATTGGTCGAGATCCAGCTCATGTTTAAAATGACGTCTGAGCCAAAAGGATGAATTCTAGGATTCGACTGAGGAATGGGAGCATCCTCAATATATTGAATCAACGGACTTAAGAACATAAAGACAAGGGATGTCAATAAGATTATGAGACTTATGGGATTAACCATAATGCAAGCAAGCAAGAATTTCAAGATCAATAGGCTGCTCAGGATTTTCAGAAGATCGAATGGTATTTCGTAGACTTTTATGAAACACATGAATCAACTGGGGGTGAGCGGATACTCGGTAAGTGTGAGGAATTATCCATAGGGGCATTCAGGCGGCAAAGAACTGCAGGGCAGTAGACACAAGGGATTCTCGGAATATTTGAAGTACTTCAGGGTATCTTGCAATAACAAGACCAAATTGGAGATGAAGTTATGACTGACAAGTGTATGTAGCTTCCCATAGGGATTTACCGGTGGTATGGGATTGCAACGGCAAAGGGCACAAGGATCTCGAGGAAACATCGGACAGTATCTTCAAAATTTTCAGGTGTAGCAGGCGATCATCTGGAGTGAAGGGGCTCTTCGGGGGAAGTATTTTCGAGAACCTAAAGTTAGATTTTAGAAAAATCATTTAACTCGAGTAGAAGAGAGTTCAGAGTCCCAGAGTAAGGATCGAGGAGTAAAAGATCCTAATACCACCCAGATGGCGATGTGGGCCCGTAAGGCACACAACCATGTTAGTAAAAGTTTAGCAATGTCTAGAGTCGACTTCGGCCAAGGAGTTTGGAAGGGGGATTCCTACAGGCAGTCGGCTCTGATACCAACTTGTGACGCCCCCAATTTGACCGTACACTAATCATACACGCAAATGTGTACGATCAAGATCAGGGACTCACGGGAAGATATCACAACACAACTCTACAAATAAAATAAGTCATACAAGCATCATATTACAAGCCAGGGGCCTCGAGGGCTCGAATACAAGAGCTTGATCATAGATGAGTCAGCGGAAGCAACAATATCTGAGTACAGACATAAGTTAAACAAGTTTGCCTTAAGAAGGCTAGCACAAACTGGGATACAGATCGAAAGAGGCGCAGGCCTCCTGCCTGGGGTCCTCCTAAACTACTCCTGGTCGTCGTCAGCAGGCTGCACGTAGTAGTAGGCACCTCCCGAGTAGTAGCAGTCGTCATCGACTGTGGCGTCTGGCTCCTGGGCTCCAATGTCTGGTTGCAGCAATCGGTATAGAAAGGGGGAAAAGAGGGAGCAAAGCAACCGTGAGTACTCATCCAAAGTACTCGCAAGCAAGGAGCTACACTACATTGTATGCATTGGTATCAATTGGAATAAGGGTATTATATGTGGACTGAACTGCAGAATGCCGGAATAAGAGGGGGATAGCTAGTCCTTTCGAAGACTACGCTTCTGGTAACCTCCATCTTGCAGCAGGAGAAGAGAGTAGATGGTAAGTTCACCAAGTAGCATCGTGTAGCATAATCCTAACCGATGATCCTCCCCTCGTCGCCCTGTGAGAGAGCGATCACCGGTTGTATCTGGCATTTGGAAGGGTGTGTTTTATTAAGTATCCGGTTCTAGTTGTCATAAGGTCAAGGTACAACTCCAAGTCGTCCTGTTACCGAAGATCACGGCTATTCGAATAGATTAACTTCCCTGCAGGGGTGCACCACATAACGCAACACGCTCGATCCCATTTGGCCGGACACACTTTCCTGGGTCATGCCCGGCCTCAGAAGATCAACACGTCGCAGCCCTACCTAGGCACAACAGAGAGGTCAGCACGCCGGTCTAAATCCTATGGCGCAGGGGTCTGGGCCCATCACCCTTTGCACACCTGCATGTTGCGAACGCGGCCGGAAGCAGACCTAGCCTAGCAGGCGTTCCAGTCCAATCCGGCGCGCGCCGCTCAGTCGCTGACGTCACGAAGGCTTCGGCTGATACCACGACATCGAGTGCCCTTAACTATTCCCGCGTAGATGGTTAGTGCGTATAGGCCAGTGGCCAGACTCTGATCAAATACCAAGATCTCGTTAAACGTGTTAAGTATCCGCGAACGCCGACCGACGCCAGGCCCACCTCTCTCCTAGGTGGTCTCAACCTGCCCTGTCGCTCCGCCACAAAGTAACAGTCGGGGGCCGTCGGGAACCCAGGCCCACCTCTACCGGGATGGAGCCACCTGCCCCTTCAGCCCCCAACTCCGAACAGTACCACAGGTATTGTAACATTGTAAAGTATATAGTATATGCCCGTGATCACCTCCCGAAGTGATCACGGCCCAGTAGTATAACATGGCAGACGGACAAGAGTGTAGGGACACTGATGGAACACTAGCATCCTATACTAAGCATTAGGATTGCAGGTAAAGGTAACAACAGTAGTGGCAAGGACAGGCTGTGCATCAGAATAGGATTAACGGAAAGCAGTAACATGATACACTACTCTAATGCAAGCAGTATAGAGAAGAGTAGGCGATATCTGGTGATCAAGGGGGGGGGTCTTTCCTGGTTGCTCCGGCAAGAGAGAGGGGTCATCAACACCGTAGTCGTACTGGGTAGCAGCAGCGTCGATCTCGGTGTCTAGCGAGAGAAGATGCGGGGAGAAACAATAAATATTAAGCAAACAGATGCATAGCGATGCATGACATGACAAGTAGCGGTGCTAGGGATGCCCTAACGTGGTATGAGGTGGTACCGGTGAAGGGGGAAACATCCGGGAAAATATCCCCGGTGTTTCGCGTTTTCAGATAGATGAACCAGGGGGGGAAAGTTGCGTGTTCACTATGCTAGGGATGCGTGGCGGACGAAAGGGCTACGTATCCAGAATCGTCTCGTCGTTCTGAGCAACTCTCATGTACAAAGTTTTTTCATCTGAGCTACGGTTTATTTTTTATGATTTTCTAAAGTTTTAAAGCATTTTTAGAATTACCAGAATTAGTTTAATTTAGAAAATGCCATTTATGATGTCAGCGTGATGTCATCAGTCAACCAGTCAATTGACTTAGTCAAACTGACTGGAGGGTCCCACTGTCATTGGCTGTTTGTTAACAAAGTAATTAAACCAGGTCAATTAGTTTAGTTAAATGATTAGGTTAATTAAACACAATTAATTAAGTTAATTAATCTTTTAGTTAATTAATTAATTATTTTTATTTTATATATATTTTAATTCCTTTTTTAAACCGTTTAATTGGGGCGGGCGCCACATGTCAATGGCACAGGGGCTTGCTGGCGCTGCCTTAGTGGTTACGGGCGCGGGCGCCGGGTCACCTGGACCCGGGTGCGCGCGCGGTCCGGCTGCGAAGCTGGGACGCCAGGCGAGCTCCGGCGGCCACAGACTCGGGCAACATGGGGGAGGATCAGCAGGGGAGCCTTGCAGCAGCGCAGCGAGGGGCTTGAGGAGCACAACCGCCGCAGCGACAGCGATCGCGAGCTCCGGCGCGGGAGCGGAGGGCCACGTTGGAGGGCGCGTTGTCGGTGACAGAGGGAGGCCGGCACGGCCGCGGCGGGGTGTGCATGTGCGCGGGGAAGGGGGCAGCGAGTGGGCGGGAGCGCGGCCACGGGGCAGTGGGGGCGCGCGCAGGCACGCACAACAGGCGGCAGGGTTCGGCGTGGTGCGGCAGCGGGCGCAACCCATCGAGCGGAGTCGCAGGGGTGCGGGGTGGTCCTGGTGCGCGACGAGCACGGTCATGGACGAGCGAAACAGAGAGAGGTTGGGGAGGCGGCGGCTCACAGGGTGCCGGTCGAGGAGGGAAGTGGGCTCGGGGTGGATGGCGAGGCGAGGGTACGGAGGAGCACGACGTCGGGGCGACGCTCGACGACGGCGCTCGGGTCAGGGGCGACGGGATCGGGGCGACGCTCG
>NC_057797.1:470491283-470517243 GCF_018294505.1 Triticum aestivum | reverse complement strand
GTTAGGGTTCCAGGGGGTGGGGGATAAGGAGGCGGCGGCTGGGCCGGCCTGGTTGGCCCCAAGGCCATCTGGGCCGTGGCCCAGCGAGGGAGGGGGGGTGGTCCCCTTTTATCTTTTTATTTATTTCATTTCTTTTTTTCTTTCCTGTTTTATTTTAGTTTCCTTTTAATTTTGTTTTAGCAAAATACCAAAATGGCACCTATTTTAACGTTACCAAATATGCCACTACCACACTAACTTGCTACCCAATTCTAAAATAGTTTCGTAATTTTTTAATATTTAAAAGTATTTAAATAATAGTTTTCTCTAATGTTTTATTCATCTTATAGTATTGAAATATTTTATAAAGGTGTGGTTTCTCCCGCATAATTACCTGTGCAATATTTGGTTCACTCCGAACATTTTAGTTTTAATATTTGAAAACTATATTGTTTGCTAGATTTTGAATTTGAATTTGAATCGATTTCGAACTAACTCGAGTTTATCAACAGTAACTGAGATGACGTGGCGCCACTAGCAGAGTTTTACTGTAGCTTGATTATCCATGGGCCACATTATTTGAGTCTTTTGATATCTTATATGCACGATTACTTATAGCCTCGTATTTCTTCTTCGAATCTTTGGTTTAGTTAGGCCAACTAGATCATTTTTTCTTGTCATGGGAAGAGGTGCTTTGTGATGGGTTCAATCTTACGGTGCTTGATCCCACTGATGGAAGGGGAACCGACACGTATGTATCGTTGCTATTTAGGATAACAAGATGGGGTCTATTTCTACATAAATAGATCTTGTGTAAATCATGTCATCATTCTTATTGCATTACTCCGTTTCTCCATGAACTTAATACACTAGATGCATGCTGGATAGCGGTCGATGTGTTTAGTAATAATAGTAGATGCAGGCAAGAGTCAGTCTACTAATCTTGGATGTGATGCCTATATAATGACCATTGCTTGGATATCGTCATGATTATTTGAAGTTCTATTAGTTGCCCAACAGTAATTTGTTTACCCACTTTATGCTATTTTTCTCGAGAGAAACCACTAGTGAAACCTACGGCCCCCGGGTCTCTTCTTTATTATATTAGCCTTCGCGGTCTATTTTTATTTTCATTTATTTTCAGATCTGTTAATCCAAAAACCCAAAAATACCTTGCTGCAATTTTTGTTTATTTATTTTATCTCGTGTTCTGGCGAGATATATTTATCCAATCTACTCCAATTTTACCTATATTTATACCCGTGAGGGATTGACAACCCCTCTCTTACGCTGGGTTGCAAGTATTTGTTCTCTTTCTGCAGGAGCTGTTTACGTGGTGTTCCTTGGTTCTCCTACTGGTTCGATAACCTTGATCTCATCACTGAGGGAAATACCTACCCTAGCTGTGCAGCATCACCCCTTCCTTTTTAGGGAAATACCAACGTAGTTGACGCCGCATCAAAAGGAATTTCTGGCGCCGTTGCCGGGGAGACATCATCAACATCTACCAGGTTCCTAGTCACAAATCTCATCTCCTTGCAATTTACATTATTTACCATTTGGCTCTCGTTTTCCTCTCCCCCACTTCACAAAAATATATCGTTTTATTCGTCCTCTTTTTTGTTCCCATTTTCTCATCAGATCTGTCTTTGAGTGCAATCTTGTTGCGTAGTCACAATGACTCAAGAGAACACCAAGTTGTCTGATTTCTCCAATACCAACAACAATGATTTTATTAGCACTCTGATTGCTGCTCCCGCCACTAGTGCGGAGTCTTATGATATTAATACCGCTTTGTTGAATCTTGTTATGAAAGATTAATTTTCCGGTACTCCTAATGAGGACGTCGCGTCCCATCTTAATACATTCGTCAAATTATGCGATATGCAAGAGAGAAAAGATGGGGACAATGATGATGTGAAGTCGAAATTGTTCCTGCTTTCTTTGCGAGATCGTGTAAAAATTTGGTTTTCTTCTTGGCCTCGCAATAGTATCAATTCTTGGGATAAGTGCAAAGATGCTTTTATTACTAAATATTTTCCGCCCACAAAAATTATTTCCCTTAGAACCCACATCATGAATTTCGAGCAACTTGAACATGAGCATGTTGCACAATCTTGGGAAAGGATGAAATTAATGCTAAGGAATTACCCAACTAATGGGTTAAATCTTTGGATGATCATACAAACTTTTTATGCGGGGTTGAATTTTGTTTCTCGTAATCTTTTTGATTCCGCCACGGGTGGTACTTTTATGGAAATTACTTTGGGTGAAGCCACCAAATTTCTTGATAATATCATGGCAAATTATTCACAATGGCATATCGAAAGAGCTCCTACTAGTAAAAAAGTTAATTGGGTTGAAGAAATTTCTTCTTTGAGTGAAAAAGTTGATGCTCTTATGAAATTGGTTGCTAATAAAAGTGCTCCCATTGATTTTAATGATGTGCCTTTGTCTACTTTGATTGAGAAAAATAGTGATGCCATAGATGTGAATTTTATCCCTCGAAACAATTTCAATAACAATGCTTATAGAGGTAATTTTAATCCTAGGACTTTTCCTAGTTATTCCTCTAATAAATATGGTAATTCCTATGGTAATCCTTCTTATGATAATAATAATAGGAACACCTCTGATCTTGAGAATAATACTAAAGAATTTATCAATACTCAAAAAGTTTTCAATGCTACAATAGAAGAAAAGTTGAATAATATTGATGATATGTCTAGAAGTATTGATATAATTTCTCATGATGTAGAAAATCTCAAGATGATTTTTTCCCTAAGGTTGAGGAATCAATTAAGGCTCTTTATGTTTCTATGGATGAAAGTAAGAAAAGAACCGCTATGCTTAGAGCTAGAAGAGAATTTTTAGAAAAAGCGTTTTATAGTGATTGCTTTCATAAAAGTGATGAAGATATTAATGATTGGTGTTTCCTCTATTGATTCCTTGTTTAGTAAAATTAAGATTGATAATAAAGGGATTGAAGAAGAGTTAACTTTAGCTAGAAGGCATCTCAATAATTCAAAGGGTGAAAATCTTGTTGAGAAAATTGATAAAAGTGAGTTTGAAGAGGTTAAAACTTTAAGTAGTGTTGTGCCCACTCTTTTGGATTGCAAAGACTTTAATTATGATAGTTTCTCTTTGATTGATTGTATTTCTTTGTTGCAATCCATGATAAATTCACCCCATGCTTATGAACAAAATAAAGCTTTTACTAAACATATTGTTGATGCTATGATGAAAGCTTTTTTACAAGAAAAGTTCGAATTAGAGGTTTCAATTCCTAGAAAATTGCATGATGAATGGAAACCTACCATCAAAGTCAAGATTAAAATTTATGAGTGTTTTGCTTTATGTGACTAGGGTGCTAGTGTTTCTACATTCTGAAATCTTTATGTGATGTGTTTGGTCTTACCGATATTGAAGAGTGTTCTCTAAATTTGCACTTGGCCGATTCTACTATTAAAAACCTATGGGAAGAATTAATGATGTTCCTATTCTTGCAAATAGGAATTATGTGCCCATATATTTTATTGTTCTTGATATTGATTGCAATCTGTCTTGTCCAATTATTCTTGGTAGACCGTTTTTACGTACTATTGGTGACGTGATTGATACGAAAGAAGGCAATATTAAATTTCAATTTCCACTAAGGAAGGGTATGGAACACTTCCCTAGAACTATAATTAAGCCACCATAAGAATAAATCATGAGGGCATCATATGGATCTAGAAACAAGGATGGTAATACTTAGATCCTTCGCATTATGCCTTGTTTAGAGGCAACCTATTGAATAAAATTTATTTTTGTCTTTTTATTTCTGTTCTTGAATGTTTGCACAATTATGCTACTTTTATGTTTGTGTTTTTGTGTTTTAATTAGTGTTCGTGCCAAGTAAAGCTTTTGGGATCATGTTGGGTGATAGTTGATTTGATCTTGCTGAAAAACAAAAACTTTTGCGCCTTGGAAAATAATTTTTATTTTTAACAGAAGCGGGATAAAATATTTATTTATTTTTGCAGAAGATTAATATACAAATTTATCAAGTTGTCCTAATTTTTCAGAATTTTTGGAGTTACAGAAGTATTCAAAATCTCCAGATTGCTACAGACTGTTCTATTTTTTGACAGATTCTGTTTTCTTTGCATTGTGTTCTTGTTTTGATGATTCTATGGTTTTGTTTGGAGAGTTTTTGCCATAGAAAGTTGGAATACAGTAGATATAATGCAAAAATAAAATATTAATGGGTTTGCAATAGTACTTATAGTAGTGATTTGCTTTCTTATACTAACGGATCTCACGAAGGTTTTGTTGAGTTTTGTGTGATTGAAGTTTTCATGTTTTGTGTGACTTTACGATGGATGAAGGAATAAGGATTAGCAAAAGGCTAAGTTTGGGGATGCCCATGGCACCCCAAGATAATATTCAAGAAGTATCAAGCAACTAAGCTTGGGGATGCCCCCCGAGTGGCATCCCCTCTTTCTTCTAACAACCATGGTATTTTACTTGAAACTATATTTTTATTCGTCACATATTATGAGTTTTGCTTGGAGCGTCTTGTATGATATGAGTCTTCGCTTGTTTTGCTTTGTGTTTTTAGTCATGAATCCTTGCTATACACACCTATTTGAGAGAGCTAAATTATGCCATGACTTTTTAGAATTGCTCTCTATGCTTCACTTCAATCTTTTTGAGCTATGGAATTGCTCTAGTGCTTCACTTATATCTTTTTGAGCACGGTGTGCTTTAGTATTTTTGAACAAATGATCTCATGCTTAACCTAGATTTATTTTAGAGTTAGTAATTTTTTTAGGAAATTCTCTCTTGCTGCACTTAAATTAGTTTGACAGAAGAAAAATTTTATGCTCATGTTCTTCACTTAGATTTGTTCGAGCTATCAAAAGCAACATATGAAACTAGTCCCAATGTGATAGATATCCAAGGATGATATAATAAAAACTATCATGAAATATCATTGGACAAAATAAACTTGATTCCTTGTAATAGTTTTGAGATATGAAGATAATAATATGTGAGTCATGTTGATGAATAATTATTCTTTAGTAAGAATATTGGTGTTAAGGTTTGTGATTCCCTATGCAAGACCGAAAGTCAATAGTTGTGCAATGAAATTACATCCTACTTGTGGTACATTATTTGGTGTTAGTTATGCTTAATGCCCGCTTATGAGATTTTTTGTTTCTTGGTTGGTTGCTTCTCAATCTTTTGCTATCCTTCATTTTGCACTAAGTATGATCACTACTTGTGCATCCAAAATACTTTAAACCAGTTTTGCCACATGCGTCCACTATACCTACCTATATGCGGAATTCTTTTGCCGTTCTAAGTGAATTTGTATGTGCAATCTCTAAATTTCAAAATAAACTTCTCTTTTATGTGCTCGTACCGCTCATGAAACGGTAGGGGGCGGGTAATATATTTCCATGCTAGATGTGTTATTCTCAAGATGAGTGGTTATTCACTTGTCGTTGCACAAGAGTATGGCAAAGGTATTAGGGATGCCCGATCCCGAAATGAAAAATGAATTTACTTTATGTTGTCAAATAATAAATTCCTTGGAAAGTGTTGGTATGGAAGGCACCCGTGGATACGGTTAGCCATGGAAAGTGAAAGTATGGTGGGAAAGGGAATAAACTTTATTTTCTGTTTGGGAACCGCCTATGATATCTCTAGCATGGAAAGTATTGGGAACTACTCGATCGTTTTCGTTGACAGGAAAAGCATGCCACCCAGAATATTTTATCTTTATCTTTTCGCTTTGAGCTGTGGCACATCTACAAATCCCTACTTACCTCCGTGAAGGGCCTTTCTATTTACTTTACGCAATTTTTATTTTTACTTCAGTCTCCATCTTCTCTTATAAAGCACCAACTAAGGGGCACTATGATCGTACTTGAGCATAGGGTGTAGCTAATATGCGAGTGTGTTTCATGAATGTATCAATGATTGAACATAATGGGCTAGGGATAACTTGCTTTAGCATTCATATTTTGAAAGACGTGGTTGCTTGTTGATATGCTTGAGTATTAAAGTCTTCATGTCAAAACTAGACTATTGCTTTGAACCATATAAAAGTCCAATTGTCCATGCTATAAAAGAAAGAATATGCGATGAACATGTTAGGCAGCATTCCACATCAAAAATTCTGTTTTTTATCATTTACCTACTCGTGGACGAGCAGGAATTCAGCTTAGGGATGCTGATATGTCTCCAACGTATCTATAATTTTTTATTTGTTCCATGTTGTTATATTATCATTCTTGGATGTTTTACAATCATTTTATAATCATTTTATATCATTTTTCGGGACTAACCTATTGACATAGTGCCCAGTGCCAGATGTTGTTTTTTGCTTGCTTTTTACATTGCAGAAAATCAATGTCAAACGGAGTCCAAATGCACCAAAACTTTTTGTGGATTTTTTATGGGCCAGAAGACACCCAATGGGCCGAAGAAGCACCTAGGGGGTGCCTCGAGTGGGGTACAACCCACCAAGGAGTGTCTGGGGCCCCAGGCGCGCCCAGGTGGGTTGTGCTCACCTCGGTGGCCTCCCGCACCGCCTCTTTTCTCTACAAATACCCCAATATTCCAGAAACCCTAGGGGAGTCGACGAAAATAAATTCCAGCCGCCACAAGTTCCAGAAACCACAGATCCAATCTAAACACCATCACGGAGGGGTTCATCATCCTCATTGGTGCTTCTCCAATGATGTGTGAGTAGTCTTTTGTAGACCTTCGGGTCCGTAGTTCGTAGATAGATGGCTTCCTCTCTCTCTCTCTTTCTCCCTCTCTCTCTCTTGATTCTCAATACAATGGTCTCTTCGAGATCTATTTGATGTAACTCTTTTTGCGGTGTGTTTGTTGGGATCCGATGAACTTTGAGTTTATGACCAGATTTATGTTTTATCCATGAAAGTTATTTGAGTCTTTTGATCTCTTATATGCATGATTACTTATAGACTAGTATTTCTTCTTCGAATCTTTGGTTTAGTTAGGCCAACTAGATCGATTTTTCTTGCCATGGGAAGAGGTGCTTTGTGATGGCTTCAGTCTTACGGTGCTTGATGCCAGTGATAGACGGGGAACCAACACGTATGTATCGTTGCGATTAGGGATAACAAGATGGGGTCTATTTCTACATAAATAGATCTTGTCTACATCATGTCATTGTTCCTATTGCCTTACTCCGTTTCTCCATGAACTTAATACACTAGATGCATGCTGGATAGCGGTCGATGTGTGGAGTAATAGTAGTAGATGCAGGTAGGAGTCGGTCTACTATTCTTGGACGTGATGCATATATAATGATCATTGCCTGGATATCGTCATGATTATATGAAGTTCTATCAATTTCCCAACAGTAATTTGTTTACCCACCGTATGCAATTTTCTCGAGAGAAGCCACTAGCGAAACCTATGGCCCCTGGGTCTCTTCTTTATTATATTAGCCTTCGCGGTCTATTTTTTTGCTTTTATTTTCAGATCTATTAATCCAAAAACCCAAAAATACCTTGCTATAATTTTTATTTATTTATTTTATCTCGCGTTCCTGCGAGATCTATTTATCCAATCTACTACAAATTTACCTATCTTTATACTCGTAGGGACTGGCAACCCATGTCTTACGTCAGGTTGCAAGTATTTGTTCTTTGTGTGCAGGAGCTGTTTACGTGGTGTGGCATTGTTCTCCTACTAGTTTGATAACCTTGGTCTCATCACTGAGGGAAATACCTACTGTAGTTGTGTTGCATCATCCATTTCTCTTTGGGGAAATACCAACGTAGTTCAAGTCGTATCATTCCTATGACTCAATAAAGAAGAAAAGGAAACTACGAGAGAAACTATGTCTTCACACTCCATAGTCTTCAAGTGAATGTCTTCACACGTCATTATCTTCAACGTGAATGTCTTCGCGAACCACCATCGTCTTCAATGTCTTCATACATTTTTATGGGTCATCTCTGGTAGGAAAACCGAATCAATGAGGGACTTCTACCTGTGTTATCCTGCAATTCTCACAAATACATTAGTCCCTCAACCATGTTGGTTGTCAATACTCCAAAACCAACTAGGGGTGGCACTAGATGCACTTACAATCTCCCCCTTTTTGGTTATTTATGACAAACAGGTTGAAGTTTTCAATGGGGATAAAAGTATGTGAAAGTTAAAGTATATGGGCATTGTTTTCATAGGTTGAAAGAGGCTCCCCCTGAAGATGTGCATATAAATGTTTTGCCTTTGAATGCAAATGCACATGGCAGGTTTTGCTCTGTGGAGATCTTATTCAACACATGAAGACAATTCATCATGCATACACAAATGTAATGAAGATAATGAAATGCATAATGAGAAATGGGCGTCTGCAGAATGACTTCATGCGGGATTTATCATCGCATCCTAAGATAGCAGCAAAAGTGGTAGACGACCATCAAGATTAAGTGTTACAACTCAAAAACCAATAGTTCAAGAACGAGAGTTGTATAAACTTAGCAAAAATAAGCACCCGACCATATGGACATGCTTGAAGACTATCAACTCATATGCTTCTCACCCTTTTGTCAGGAATGACCAAAAAGGTTTGAAGACATAGAGTGTCTACTCGTTCCCAGGCGGTGAAGATGTTGGGGAGGCAAGGTCGACGTTGGAGTTTGGTGGTGCAATGGGCCTGATGCAGAATCATGGTGAAGTGAAGCCATGGCTGGTGAAGTGGCGTCGTCCTCTTCATCTATGACTCATGCCACAACAGTTGGAGCCGAAGATGAATAGTCTGAATCTTCAAGAGAAGGAGTTGGACGCCAACTTGTTGATTGTGGGGGCCTGGAGTCAAACTTGAAATGTTCAGTGAAGCCATCTACTCGAAGATCGTCTTTGGAACAGAGCAGTGTGAGGCTCTTCTAGGACCACTGATAGGCTTCATGCACAACAAATGAGTTCATGGTTGTAAGGTTGCGAATGCGATTGACATCAACTAGGAGACTCTGCATCTGGCGCTTCAGCCACAGTCATGATGCCTATCCTGCTTATGATGAAGTGACACAAGAAGCTCTTTGTCATTTAGGACACGAGCATGCTTTTAAGGCCTTTGAGCTACCGTGCTGACTGTGGAATTAGTGTTTGGACTATGCGGCAGCCAAAGCTGACCAGCAAGAGGACCAGCAGGAGCAGGAGGATTCGGCACATGAACACCTTCAATGGGTTGAGTAAAGCTCTGAAAGGCGACATTGTATTCAAGGAGTGGCTTCTTGGCAGGCTCAAGGTATATGTCTTCATATGACGTATCAACTTTAGGCAGAAATACATGGTTGTGCGCTGAAGCTTTAGTTGATGGACGAGTGAAGATTAATGAGCCGCATGACCCATGGAGCATAGAAACTTGATGGCAAATAGATCAATGCCAGATGTAGCCAGCTGACGGATGAAGAAGTCTTGAGTGTTGAACCTGATGCCATTGAAGATGTAGAAGGCCAATGTCTTCATGGTTCCTTCAATCTTGGCGTCAGGAGAATGCCCTTTGATAGGCCACAAAGTACGCCTCAGAATGTGATATATGGTGCGGGGTAGGTACTCAAGGTCCTTGACATAGAACTCCTTTGGATATTCAGCATCAATGGGCAAGGGCTTCATCATACTGAGCATCTGACTCATATTGGGCTCAGGCTTCTGGAATACACTTTGCAATTCTTGCACATGCAGCTGACAACCTGGTTCATATAGATCACTAGGAGTGGGCAGGGAAGTGAGCTCGATGATATCTTGAGCTTTAGCTTCATGATGGACATCCCCTGACATCCACTCAAGAACCCACGACTTCGGATTCCTGTTGCAGCATGATATGTGTAGAGTGGCATAGAATTGCAGAAGAAGCTCTTCATTCCAGTGCTCCTTGTCAGTGACAAATGGGAGCAAACCAACTTCACAGAAGTAGTCAAGGTCTTCTTCAAGGCATGGCAGCCCAGAAATGGCATCATAGTCAAGATGCTTGTGGGGAAAAAATCTTGTCTTGATTGTAGAGAATGCATGAATAGTTACTCCTATGATGGTGGCTCCAGAACCTGTCAGATCAGATCTTTGGCTTCTTGAAGGGGTTCTTGGCCTTATTGAAGAATGTGTTGTGCTCTCTGAAGCTGAGCACACTGAACGAGCCTTGTGTAGTGATAGCACTTGGAAGCCTTGACAGCCTGGGCTTTGGCTTCTGTGTCTGAGGCCTTTGCTCCACATGGTACTTGTATTGTGGACCAGGAACAATTGGAGGCGTCAAGATTGGCCACTCGACAGTCACAAGCTCACCACGATAGAACGCCCGTTCCATGGTGTGAGGCACTGGGGGAGGAACAACCACATCTGAGGTGGATGGTTGTGCATTGTCTTCCGTGGCATCATTGACTTCAGGCTGCACATTATCTTCAGCCATGACAACATCATTGGCTTCAGTGGTGGTGGTGGCAGCCGCGTTTGCCTCAACTTCAGTGGCTTTAGGAATTGGGGGGTCTGGCACAATCACTTCTACTTGAACAAGTGGATCAGCGGTAGGGGGAATAGCTTCACGGTATTCTTCTTCCTTGTCATTGACTGATGCAGCCGGAATATCTTCAGCCTCTTTGGATTCAGATTCAAGAGCAATTACTGAAGGGATGGCTTCAGGAAACACTTGACGTGCTACTAAGCTGGTGGTATGCACATCCTCTTCAGGAATGCCCAATGTGGAGACCGAGGGCCTAGGGCCTCTGTGAAGCCTTCGGAAAGATGGCGACACCTTTGGTGAAGGAGTGGTCTTCTCCATGTCTTCGGTAGTCTCTTGTGGTTTCTCAAGCACCGGAGTGGTGACATGAGCAGGTGGAGTGCGAGGAATTACTTCGTGCAACGGGAGTTGGGGTGTTGCTCTTCCTATAATGCGTCTTGTGTGATTAGCATCATAGGACCGCTAATGCTGACTTGTTCACCGCTCGTGGGAGCAGGCGATGATACCGGGTTGGGCATGATCTGAGGAAGAACTACAACATCTTCAACATTGTCTTCGTGACTAATGTCTTCAGCTGCAATGGGGTCCGCAACTGGAATATCTTCAGACTCATGAGCCTCTGTGGTAGCAGGCTCATGCACAACGAGATGACACTCACGGTTGGTGGAAGCAGGCAATGCAACCGAAATAGGCTCAACGAGCAATGGTTCTTGGGCAGCAGCACGTTCTTTGCGTGAAGACTTTGTCTTCAACTTCTTCTTGGATGGAGCAGCATCAGAAGTGTCATGATGCTTCCTCTTCTTGGCTTTAGACTCAGCCAGTTCTAGCACCCTAGCTCAGAGAAACCGGAACGCCCCGTACTCTAGCCCAAAGATCGAGGTGAAGTCTTCTAGAATACGGCACTGCTTAGCATAGAACAAACCAGCTCTCTATTACAACCTGAATACGAATACAAGGTCTCCGATATTACAATGAATAACATCGGCACGGCGATGCTACGCCAACCAAAGTTGCTCTATGCAAGCAGCACAACAACTCGAGGCAGCGGAATAACTCTGGCAGCGGAACAACGATGATAGTGATGGACTCCAATCCGCAGGGACTCTAGCTGGAACATTTATCCTAGCTCACAAACATTGGAACCACACCAAACAAGCAAGCAATCTAGGCACGACCTGCAAACTGGCATGGCACGCCAGGTCAGTACATTGAATGTATTTGCAAGCTCACAATTAACCAAGAGCAATCAAGACAGACAACAGCTTGGCATTTATAGGTTAACAAGGATTAACATGATACTATTAGACCAATCATAGCATGGACAAGATGAACATGATACAGCTAGAACAATACTAGCATGGCATGAACATATGAACATGATGATACTAGCATGCAACTTATGATGTTATCATGCACCAACTTACTCTGCTTGGGTTACCTTGAAACCATCACATGCATAAGCTTACTATCACAAACATCACACGATCACCTCAGGGTCAAATCAAGCTTGGTATTACAATACCGTACTAATCAGTACATGATCACAAGGAGCTTGAACTTTACCCGTGATTCTCTCATAACACCACAAATATCAATCAACTCGGTATCCTCCATACCACGGTGATCCTCTCACGATCACATAAATATCAACCAACTTCGGTATCCACGATACCTCTATGATCATCCCATGATCACAACCAATCTCTTTCTCATCCTCGAACTAGGGTTGTTATTAAGCACATTATTATTATTATTGTTGACCCATAGTGTGACCGACTACGAACTGAGCCCTTATCTGTGGGCTCGGCTATCGATAGATTTAACACACACTCTGCAGAGGCTAGTACACTGTACCCACACCACAGAACCCATGGCCTCGCACTCCCATTCCGGTGGACCCATGACATTCTGACAAAACCACTCTATTGCCATCACACTCTCCCAGCCACTTCGACAAACTCCCCTCTTGGGCTAAGTCATGGGTGGCCCCGATGTCCACCAAAGGCATCCAACGGCCACAGTCATGGCAAAACAATCAACGGTCCCAAATGGGGACAAGTGTACATAAACAAACTCAAGCTCACATGGCTTATGTCTGCCTACCCGGCCAAGGTAGCGCACGCCCATAACCTTCCCTCATTGGAGGCACTGGCGAGAGGCATGACAATAGACCCAGTTAGGACCTTCCCATAAAAGGCAAATGTGGTTGCACTGGTCAGCTCGATTTGGTGGCACCATGACTTAGCCAATAGTTGTTCAAGTTTGCTTATTATTCGGTTAAACTTGAATGCAATAAGTTGAGCCACATTAAAAGTAACATGATGCAACTATAATGCATGCGCATGATATCAACATAAGCATGGAGGAGCAACATAATCATCGAGCATAACTACAGTGAAGCATTAAACCAAATGAGCATGGCATACTAACGAGTATAAGCATAACATTACCCATGAGCATAACATGACCACTAGCCTCATAAATAAATACCATGCAAGAACATAGCAAGAATACTACCAAGTAGGCATGTAACCGACTAGATGCAAAGGAATATGCATAACAACGGTACTGGATAACGGACGGTAAACACGCATCAGACTGAACATCACCACTATCAGCATGTACTACTACTACGAAGCATAACATATGAACATGATACTAGCAAGTAGTACAAGATAACCAGATGCATCAGAACATAGCATGAAAGTGAACATGAAACCACGAGCATAACCAAAACAACCACAATAGTAGCAAACAAGCAGGCAGATAATGGGCAAACTTTTATTAAATATTCAAGTAGAAACCATGGCTATTGCAAGGCTATCATGCAAGTGGCTGTTGTCGCTTTCCTTGGGGTGACAGAGACTTTGAGAAGAAGTGCAGTGAAGCCGCAGAACGATTTGCCGGATGGTTCTCTCTCGGAGAGGGCTGATTAGGAGCAAGGGAAAAATGGTCACTTTCACTATGGGGACACCTAGTGAAAATGTTACCAACGAAAAGATCTCGATGAGACAAAGATGTGAGCATTGGTTTCACCTCAATTGGAGTTACGGTCGCGGAGATATGACCATTCATTAGTTAGGCAAAAATTAAATAAAAACTATTCTTTTCTTTTTCTGCTGCTAACGGGTGAATGTTCACAAAATAAATGTTTTGGATGGCCTGGTTTAAACAGAAAGCGCATTCCCTGGAACTACGCTTTTGGAGTAGGGAAAACGTATTCCTGGCCAAAGCCATAGCTCTATACGCTTTCACTGTCCAGAAAGCGCAATGAGGGAAAAGACACTTCCACTTAAACTAGCGGGCCCGATCGCTCACGGGTGGGACCTGCGTTGACCCTCCCTCTCTCCCCTGTGTTCCTTCGTCTTTCTTGCGTCAGGACAGAGAGAGGTGCCTGAGGCCTTGGATGTCAAGGATTACAGACCCATTAGTCTCCCCCATAGCTTTGCAAAGCTCTTCACGAAGTTGCTGGCCACGAGGGCCAGGAAGCATATGCATGAGATTGCTGGCATCAACCAGTCCGCCTTTATTAAGGGCCGCATCATTCACGACAATTACTTGCTGGTCAGACACGTGGCTAGGAAAATTCATGCCTCCAAGATACCAGGTATCTTCCTTAAGTTGGATATGGCCAGAGCTTTCGATTCCTTATCCTGGTCGTTCCTGACAGAGGTGCTTCGGGCTCGAGGGTTTGGATGGAGATGGATTAACTGGGTTACTGCGCTGCTCTCCTCAGCAAGCACTAAGATCATTGTCAATGGTGCCCCGGGAAGAATCATCTATCACGCCCAAGGATTAAGGCAAGGGGACCCGGTCTCCCCCTTGCTCTTTGTTATCGCCATGGATGTTCTTTCAGCTCTCATCAATTCTGCCACGGCCGTGGGCGTTCTCAGCTCCTTTAGAGGGATTCAGCCTATGCAGAGGCTCTCGGTCTATGCCGATGACGTTGCCATGTTCATGAAGGCTTCCCTGCAAGACCTGCTTTGCGTCAAGGAGCTGCTACAGATCTTTGGTGAGGCATCAGGCCTTCGGATCAACTTCGCCAAGTCGGCCGCAATCCTGATCTGGGGAATAGAGGAGGACGGAGTCAGGGTCAAGGCGGTGCTGCAGTGTCAGTTAGGAGCTTTTCCATGTAAATACCTTTGGATCCCGCTATCGATCCACCATCTAGGACGTTCGGACTGGCAACCGCTTCTCGACCAAGTCAGGTAGGTGGTGCCTACGTGGCAACGAGGCTTGATTCAGCGGTCGGGAAGGCTGGTTCTGGCCAAATCTGTGGTCTCGGCGAGGCCAGTGCACCAGCTCATGGTGCTTGAAGCCCCTGGATGGGTCTTTGAAGACATGGATAAATGGATCCGGGCGTTTTTTTGGGCGGGCAAAGACAAGGTTAACGGTGGCCAATGCCTGGTTACTTGGGACACGGTGTGTCGTCCTACTTGCTTCGGTGGCCTGGGGGTCTGTGATCTGCGCAAGCAAGGTCTCGCGTTGCGTGTTCATTGGGAATGGCTACGTAGAACTGACCCGTCTAGGCCATGCACTACAAAAAAATACACTTCCGTGATGATACGTGTTTGTCACAGTAGGTCACGTTTTCTGTCATGCATGTACATCCATGACAAATTTATGACAGAATCAAGATAGTCATACATGTGCTGTCGTAGAAGTGTTCCATGCCATTACCAAAATTACCATCATGGAAGTGTCCACTTCCATGACGATAAATCGCGCATCACAGAAGTGCTTTCGTCAAGGGTGACCGACACGTGGCATCCACCGTAACGGAACGCCGTTAAGCTATCGGGTCCGGTTTTGGATCCGATTACCCGTTAAAAGCCCAGACCAATGGGGATTTTCCACGTCTAAAATCATCATTGGCCGGAGGAAACACATGTTGCCTCATCGTTGGGACAGATGTCATCCACTCATTGGACAGGAGGCGCCTATGATAGGTCGACATGTGGCACGGCCCAACAGTGGCCCATTCTGGTGAAAAAGGCCGGCCCAATAAAAAATAGCAGGCCGGCACATATAAGGCCTACTTGTGTCAGGTCCATTTAAGCCCACGGCCCATACGAGATGTGCCAATTCGGCCCGTCAACGGCCCGTTAAAGATTTGACACCATTGCAGCCCATTGTCAGTTCGAGCCCGTTAACAACCCGCTATATATTTGGGCTCAATATCGGCCCGATGAGATTTCGGCATGTTAACGGCCCATTCAGTGGATGGGCCAATTTTCACAATGTACATCTTTCGGCCTTTTAGCAACCCATTTAAATATTGGGCTAATTTCCGGCCCGGTGTGTCTTTCAGCCTGTTGACGGCCCATAAATCAGTTGGGCCATTTGTAGTCGGATCTGAGTTTCGGCCTTTTAGCGACCCATTTAAGTATTGGGCCAATTTCCGGCCCGGTGTGTCTTTCAACCTGGTGACGGCCCATATATCTGTTGGGCCATTTGTAGTCAGACCTGAGTTTTGTCCTTTTAGCGACCCATTTAATTGTTGGGCCAATTCCCGGCCCTGTGTGCCTTTCAGCCTATTAACGGACCGTAAATGAGTTTGGCCATTTGTAGTCGGACTTGAGTTTTGGCCTTTTAATGGCCCATGCCCTTCATGGTCCAATAGCATCCCGGTTTCTCTTTCGGCCTGCTAAAGGCCCACAACACAGTTGGGCCATTTACAATACGACCAGACTTTCAGCCTCTTAGCGGCCCATGCTCTTCATGGTCCAGTACAAGCCCGCTGTCTCTTTCGGCCTGCTAAAGGCCCAAAGTATAGTTGGGCCATATGTAGCCCGAACCTAGTAACGGCCTATTAATGGCCCGTGAAATCAATTGGGCCCACCTGTTGCCCGCTTTGATGTCAGCCTATTACCGACCCGGGAGTTAAGAGGGCCGACCATTAACTTTCGGCCTGGTAACGGCCCATTAACTTCATGGGCCCACTAAAGTTCGTACATGTCTTTAGGCCAAATTAGATCATTTGAGCCCATTACAACGAGCAATTAACCGATCAAGCAAAGTTACGTCATACATGGAAAAATGTTGCTCATCCAGCATATATTACAGGAAATTACATCCACTGGGAAATCAAAGATTGATGCCAATGCAAATAAATGAACAGAACCTAACGATCTACAACGTCACAATCTGCAACTCAGCACGGATGACGCCCATAAGCATGTGGGCAAGTTCTTGCTGCTTTGCTACACTCTCTCTGAAAACATTGATCAGTTGTTGTGTCGCATGAATCTACACCTCTGATTCCTCCACCATTTCCATCATTCCTTCAGCCATTAATTGGTTCACAAACATAGATTTTTTCTGTTGCATTCGAGATAGAGGATACTGAACATATTCAGATGGCGATTTTGGAAGGCTTGTATTATTGATAGTGGAGAGTGTCTCGACCACTACGTCATTATATAAATTAGGAGGGGAACCAAATAGATTAATCATGAGTTATTGGTATATTACCTGGCCTAGATTTATTGGAAAGAAACAATGGGGTTGCCTTGCTGTTTTCAGAGTTTGTCTTCTTATCTTCAGCAGCCTGCACCAAATTAAGACACTAGCATTGCTATGATTGGCCAAGTCAGATAATAGGAAAGCAACATTGGCACAACGAACATTTGGGAAACTAGCCAACACCAAATTAACACAATATGGCACAACTATCATCAGCCAGGTAAGGTAATACGAAAGCAACATTGACACAATGAATGAATGGGCAACCAGAGCAGCACTACAATTCAGTAATGTGCATGATATGAGATAGTACACTCATGCAGCTCAGTATGCAAAACTACCAGGTAGTTTTCTTTACAAAAATCAACATTGGTGCCTTTAACATTTTTCTACAACTAATTTTAGATCAGACAAAGGTTGGATTCACGCTGATTAACAAAATACATGCTGATGTAAAAATATAGTGATATACAACATGTACTTACATTAGCATTGGAGCACAGAGAATTCCCGCAAGATGTTTTCCTCAAATACAATAATGAAGGAACTTTTCTATCATTTAACCTTATTTTCTAAAAGAGAGATGGGTAAGAAACATGTAGAAAATATGATCAGAATGCTATAAAATTTCATGATGCGAGGATACGCACACGCTTCTTGGAATGAAGTTGACATTCTTTGGCTGGACTAGAGCGGACTAGTTCTTTGGTCCCTGAAATCTGCTAATTATCAGTGGGAGTTGGGTTTTTCTGTGCTGGAGCAGTATCTATGAAAAATGGAGTTGCTTATTATCTCCTGGCGTTTGGATCTTTTGCAAAGACCTGGTTTGTAACCCTTCAGATTCTAACATAGCCGTCTTCCCCTTGCATGCCTTATATAGAAGAATGGTGCTTCAATTATAAAACATGCTACAACAGATATGGAATAGGTACTGAAGAATTGAAAGGCATGACATATTGACACGTATTCCCTCCATCCAGAAATAAATGGATGGGTCTAGGCCTATTTCAGTTCTAGATACATCCAGTTTTATCCATTTCTGCGACATGTAATCCGGACGGAGGGAGTATGATGTAAGAGCTAGGGATACGACAGGAGAATACCGTAAAAAACACTAAAAACCCACTACGTAACCAAAGTAATCAAACCCACCGATATGAGATAGTACACTCATCCAGCTCAGGATGCAAAACTACCAAGCAGTTTTCCTTACAAAAATCAACATTGTGGCCTTTAATCATACATTTTGCTACAACTAAATTTAGATCAGATAAAGGTTGGATTCACGCTGATTAACAAAATACATGCTGATGTAAAAATATAGTGATATACAACAGGTACTTACATCTACATTGGGGTACAGAGAATTCCTGCAAGAATCTTTCCTCATAGACGATACCAGTGCAGAAATTCTTCTATCTGTTAAGCTTATTTTCTAAAAGGTAGATGGGTAGGAAACATGTAGAAAATATGATCAGCATGCTATAAAATTTCATGATGCAAGGATATGCACACGCTTCTTAGAATGGAGTTGACATATTTTTGCTGGACTGGAGCGGACTAGTTCTTTGGACACTGGAATCTGCTTATTATCAGTAGGAGTTTGGTTTCTCTGTGCTGGAGCAGTATCTACAAAAACTGGAGTTGGTTTATTATGTCCTGGCATTTGGATCTTTTGCAAAGACCTGGTTTGTAACCCTTCAAATTCTAACATAGTTGTCTTCTGATGGAGTCATGTACCTAGGGTAGGGTCACAGACCTGATCTAAGTACCCTGCCCAGGGACATCCTTAGAAGAGATCACCTTCCAGTCGACCTACGAGGGACTCACTCGACTGACTTGAAGGACTCGACCACGAAGACTCACTCGACCACCAGAAGGTCAAGAGGCACTCTGCACTGCAACGGTCTGTAATTAAGTAGACTTTATGACAGTAAAGACACTTTATGTGGGGCGTTACCAGTAACGCCCTGGACTTAACGCACCTTAAACCCTCTCCTGCGTGGGCTGGCTGGGGTCCTGGCGCACTCTATATAAGCCACCCCCATCCACAGGTAGAGGGGTTCGGCACCCTGTAACTCATATACACATAATCCACTCGACCGCCTCCGGGCTCCGAGACGTAGGGCTTTTACTTCCTCCGAGAAGGGCCTGAACTCGTACATCTCTTGTGCTTACAACCTCTCCATAGCTAGGACCTTGCCTCTCCATACCTACCCCCCACTCTACTGTCAGACTTAGAACCACGACAGTTGGGGCAGGTGTTTTAGCGATTTTGTGGAGAAGTTGCGATTCTTCCAAGTACTTTCATCATGGTGGCTGCTGGAGTTTTGGTCGAGGGTCGAGAGATCCGTCTCGGTGCTCTCACCTTCATCGCCGACGACTCCGCCTGGCTCCAGGAGGCTCCACTCGACGTCGATGCGCTCCCCGTCCGCGGTGCGACGCATTTTCACGCATGTGTCCGCGGCGTTCTGCTGCGGCAACCGTCGACCCCGTATCGGCCGACTCCCCCATCGGCCACCCTCCCAGTCTCCCGCCAGTGCAAGCGCTCGGGCCGGTCGAGGCTTCAGCAGTGGGTGAGGCATGCGGTGGCTCGCCAGACGGCCACCACCCAAGTTGCGGCAATCGAGCCCGACGAATCTCTTTACGGCCTGTTCGATATGTCGACTGGCTCTGTAGAGACTGCATCCGAGTGCGATAGCAGTGATCCAGCGGCGGAAATCCTGATGGTCGACGGGCCCCGCAGTCCCCCTGGCTTTGCCCGTGATGGTGGGGCAGGCGACGGAGGCGACCCCGCACGAGACCATGAAGAGTACCAGCCTGAGCCACTCGACTCTCTGCAAAGAGAGGAACTTCGCCGCAGGAACGTGGATGCCCTGCGTACTCCCATCGTAGGAGAAACCCCCGAAGCGCGCGCCTTGGAGGAGGCACGTTTGGCCAACTTGGCCAAACGCACTCGCCTGGAGAATCTTCAGCGAGCACTCGACGAGCGCGCACGGCAATGAGTTCCCGACACCAGTCGACGTCAACTCTTCCCGCCGACTCAGGTATATCGAACCCCAATCCAGAATTTAGCAGCTACGACCCGTATTGCAGAGTCCATCCAGCCCTCTCAGCCGGAAGCTGGCAGAGGCTTGATGCAGATCAGGGATCTGCTCCGGGCAGCAGGAGATCAGAATTCGGCCGTGTTGCAGTCGCGCAACAGAATTCACAGTCGATCCGTCGCTGCGAATACGGTTCAATCGGCTCACAGCCCCAGATCGCCTCCGCGGCGTGAAGGGCGCGAGAATCAGTGAGACCAATATGGAGACCGACACGACCGAGATGATAGGCGTCGAGTGCCCAATTCCCCTCCGAGGGGTGGGTCTTACGCTCCTCGGCAGCAAGATGACAGACGTCAGCTCAGTGCGGGGCGAAGAGTTCCAGTCGACCCCAGAGAACCAGGCTTCGACACGCGATCCATTATCGTGCAAGGCTTGGTCGACCGGAACAGAGCCCATCGAGGTGGACTCGACAGAGATGCGCCCACGAGCAGTCGAGTGCATGTTTCTGGTCCGGAATGTTTCAGCAGAGCTATCAGATCCGCAGTGATCCCTCCCAATTTCAGGTTGGCAACAGGAGTCAGCAAGTTCACTGGTGAGTCTAAGCCTGAAACTTGGCTTGAGGACTACCGAGTGGCGGTTCAGATTGGTGGTGGGAATGACGAGGTGGCCATGAAACATCTGCCCCTCATGTTGGAAGGTTCTGCCAGAGCATGGTTGACTCAGTTACCTCCTAGCAGCATTTACACTTGGGAAGATCTGTCCCGAGTGTTCGTCAGAACGTTTGAAGGAACTTGCAAGCGACCGGCTGGATTGACGGAGCTGCAAGTCTGCGTGCAAAAGACCAATGAGACTCTCAGGGAGTATATTCAGAGGTGGATCACTTTGCACCATACTGTGGAGAATGTGTCTGATCATCAGGCAGTCTGCGCCTTCAAGGATGGTGTCAAGAACAGAGAATTGAGTTTGAAATTTGGTCGAACCGGTGACATGACCTTGAGTCGGATGATGGAAATTGCTACCAAGTACGCCAACGGCAAAGAAGAAGACCGACTCCGAAGCGGCAAGCACAAGCCGAGTCAGTCGGAGAAGGGAAACTCCAGTCGGAAACAGAAACAGAAGGCTGAACCGGCAGCTCCTGGAGAGGCTCTGGCCGTGACTTAGGGAAAGTTTAAGGGGAAACCAAAAGGATCCTGGAACCCTAAGAAGGTAAAGGATAAAGAAGGGAACGACGTGATGGATACACCATGCCACATCCACACGAAGAAAGACGAAGAGGGGAATATCATTTACCCAAAGCATACCACTCGCCAATGTCGACTCCTGATCCAGCAGTTTCAAGGAAAACAGTCTAAGGACAAGGAAAAGGAGTCAGACAAGGCCGAAGGCAAGGAGGATAGTAAGGAAGGATATCCGCATATCAACTCCACTCTGATGATCTTTGCAGATGTGGAAAGCAAGAGTCGATTGAAAGTCATTAACTGTGAGGTGAACATGGTTAGCCCAGCAAAAGCAAATTATTTGAAATGGTCCCAAACACCCATCACATTCGACCAATCTGATCACCCGACTCATATTTCCACCCCTGGGAGGCAAGCTTTGGTGGTCGATCCAGTTGTCGAAGGCACTCGACTGACAAAGGTGCTGATGGACGGTGGTAGCGGGCTGAATTTGTTGTATGCAGACACACTGAAAGGAATGGGCATTCCGATGTCCCGACTGAGCACCAGTAACATGAGCTTTCATGGAGTTATACCAGGGAAGAAAGCCGAGTCACTCGGCCAAATAGCTCTGGACGTGGTGTTTGGTGATTCGAAACATTTTCGCAAAGAGAAGTTGACGTTTGAGGTCGTGGATTTTCAGAGTGCATATCATGCCATTTTGGGGAGACCAGCTTATGCACGGTTCATGGCTCGACCATGTTACGTGTACCTCAAATTGAAGATTCCCGGCCCCAAAGGAGTGATCACTGTCTCTGGTGATCGGAAAAAGGCAGAAGAGTGCTTTCAGAAGGGCTCAAAGATTGCTGATTCCCAGGTGACAGCGGTCGAGTTCGAAGAATACAAGCAAAACGCAGATCCGAGTGACTTGCTGCGATCCAAGAAACCCGCCACAGAATCTGCATTTCAGTCGTCCGGTGAGACAAAGCCTGTTCACATTCACCCGACCGACCCCGATGCAGCTCCGACCCACATCTCCACAACACTCGACCCGAAATAGGAAGAAGCGCTCATCCAGTTCCTCCGTGAGAACTAGGGCATTTTTGCATGGAAGCCCGCTGACATGCCAGGTGTTCCCAGGGGACTGGCTGAGCATCGCCTAAGAGTCGACTCATCTGCAAAACCAGTCAAAGAGCATCTTCGGCGGTCCGCCGTCCAGAAGAGAAAAGCCATTGGTGAGGAAGTGGCTCGACTGCTGGCGGCAGGATTTATCCGAGAGATATACCACTCCGAGTGGCTCGCTAATGTCGTCATGGTTCCTAAGAAGGACAAATCACTCCGAATGTGCATTGATTTCAAGCACATCAACCAGGCCTGCCCGAAAGATCATTTTCCTCTCCCTCGCATAGATCAAATTGTTGACTCGACCGCGGGATGCGAGAGATTGTCTTTTCTAGATGCCTACTCCGGGTACCACCAGATCCGTCTGTATGGACCCGACAAGGTAAAAACAGCTTTCATCACTCCATTCGGGTGCTTCTGCTATATCACCATGCCATTCGGCCTCAAGAATGCCGGAGCCACATTTATGCGAATGATTCAGAAGTGTCTACTCACTCAAATCAGTCGGAATGTGGAAGCGTATATGGATGATATCGTCGTCAAGTCACGAAAAGGTTCCGACCTGCTCGCTGACCTCGCCGAAACATTTGCCAACCTCAGAAGGTATGATATCAAGCTCAATCCATCAAAGTGCACATTCGGAGTTCCTGGTGGCAAGTTACTCGGTTTTCTCGTTTCCGAGCGAGGGATCGATGCTAATCCAGAGAAGATCGGCACTATTCTCCAAATGAAACGCCCTGTGCGAGTGCACGATGTCCAGAAGCTTACTGGATGCTTGGCCACATTAAGTCGATTCATCTCACGACTCGGTGAAAAGGCATTGCCTCTTTACCGACTGATGAAGAAGACAGACAAGTTCGAGTGGACTCCAGAAGCTGATGCAGCGTTTGCCGAGCTAAAAGCTCTGCTCTCCACCCAGCCGGTGCTTGCTGCTCCAATCAGCAAAGAGCCTCTGTTGCTTTATATCGCAGCCACAGGACAAGTCGTCAGTACTGTGCTTACGGTCGAGCGGGAAGAAGAAGGAAAAGCTTTCAAAGTTCAGCGCCCAGTGTATTATTTGTCTGAAGTCTTGACTCCATCCAAGCAAAGATATCCTCATTATCAGAAGCTTGTGTATGGAATATACATGACCACAAAGAAGGTTGCTCATTATTTCTCTGATCATTCCATCACAGTCGTCAGCGACGCTCCACTATCAGAGATTTTGCACAACAGAGATGCAACTGGTCGAGTGGCTAAATGGGCGATTGAACTTCTTCCCCTTGATATCAAGTTTGAGGCAAAGAAAGCCATTAAGTCCCAGGCAATAGCAGATTTCCTCGCCGAATGGATTAAACAGCAGCAGCTGACTGAAGTTCACTCGGAGCATTGGACCATGTTTTTTGATGGCTCTAAGATGTTGAATGGTTCCGGTGCTGGGGTTGTCCTGGTTTCCCCCAGAGGAGATAAGCTCAGATATGTGCTCCAGATTCACTTTGATTCCTCCAACAATGAGGCAGAGTATGAGGCCCTCTTATACGGATTGCGCATGGCCATTTCACTCGGCGTCCGTCGCCTGATGGTCTATGGCGACTCGGATTTAGTGGTCAACCAAGTGATGAAGGAGTGGGACGTGAGAAGCCCAGCCATGACTGGATACTGCAGTGCAGTGAGGAAGCTGGAAAAGAAGTTCGAGGGGTTGGAGCTCCATCATATACCCCGACTAAAAAATCAAGCAGCTGATGATCTAGCAAAGATAGGTTCCAAGAGAGGAGCCATTCCGAGTGGTGTGTTCTTGGAGCATATACGCACTCCGTCAGTCAAAGAAGATCCTTTCACCGAAGAAGCTCCACAGCCCAAGAGTGCCACAGATCCGACTAAAGTTGAAGTCCCAGCAGTAGTTGACTTGGTCATGGAGGTCTTGGTTGTCATTCCCGACTGGACAGTTCCGTATATCGCGTATATCCTGAGAAAAGAGCTCCCGGAGGATGAGGAAGAGGCTCGACAGATCGTCCGTCGATCTAAAGCCTTTACCGTAATCAAAGGACAGCTATATAGAGAAAGCGCGACTGGAGTTGGTCAGAAGTGCATAACACCAGAAGAAGGTCGAATCATCCTCAATGATATCCACTCGGGAACCTGTGGTCATCATGCGTCCTCTCGGACCATCGTGGCCAAAGCATACCGAGCTGGATTTTACTGGCCAAAGGCGAATGAGATGGCAAAGGAGATAGTGGATAAGTGCGAGGGATGTCAGTTCTACTCTAATATGTCGCACAAGCCTGCATCAGCTCTGAAGACCATTCCACTCGTCTGGCCTTTCGCAGTATGGGGGCTGGACATGGTCGGTCCTTTGAGAACAGGGCGAAGTGGCTTCACGCATGTACTGGTGGCAGTCGACAAGTTCACCAAGTGGATTGAGGCTAAACCAATCAAGAAGCTTGACGCCGGTGCTGCTGTTAGCTTCATCAGGGAACTGATATTCAGATATGGAGTCCCGCACAACATCATTACGGATAATGGGTCGAACTTTGACTCGGAAGAATTCAGGGATTTCTGCAACTCTCAAGGCACACGAGTCGACTACGCTTCAGTCGCCCATCCGCAGTCGAATGGACAAGCAGAGCGAGCCAATGGTCTGATTCTCAAGGGATTGAAACCCCGACTGATGCGTGATCTCAAGCATGCAGCTGGAGCTTGGGTCGACGAACTTCCCTCGGTGCTTTGGGGACTACGGACCACACCTAATCGGTCGACCAGAAGAACTCCATTCTTCTTGGTCTACGGAGCTGAAGCAGTCTTGCCGAGTGATCTTCTCCACAATGCTCCTCGAGTTGAGATCTACAACGAAGCAGAAGCTGAACAAGCGCGGCAGGACGCAGTCGACCTTTTAGAGGAAGAAAGGGAGATGGCTCTGATCCGATCGACCATCTACCAACAAGATTTGCGTCGTTTCCACGCTAGAAATGTGAGAGGTCGAGCCTTCCAGGAAGGAGATTTAGTTCTCCAAGTGGATCAGAAGAAACCACACAAGCTTGCTCCTTCTTGGGAAGGACCCTTCATCGTCACCAAAGTTCTCCACAACGGGGCATACCGTCTTTACAATGTCGAACATAATATCGACGAGCCCCGAGCTTGGAACGCGGAACTACTCCGCCCATTTTACACTTAAGTTTATCACTCGGATGAGTTGCAATAAAGTACTCCTGTAGTTCATGGATTTCAAAATAATAGTGTCATAGTTCCTCCATAATTTTTGTCACTTTTTATTTTTGTCCAATAAAATTTTCCCCTCAGTGGGTGACTTAGCCGCGAATCCGTTTCGCCTAAGTTTGTAAAAATCCTTACCGAGTGGTGAGCCAGACTCCCACTCGGAGGCTTAGCTGCGAATCCGTTTCGCCTAAGATTAAATAAAATCCTACCGAGTGGTAAGCCAGACTTCCACTCGGAGGCTTAGCTGCGAATCAGTTTCGCCTAAGATTAAATAAAATCCTACCGAGTGGTAAGCCAGACTTCCACTCGGAGGCTTAGCTGCAGTCCAAGGACTCGCCTAAGTTATAAAAATCCTACCGAGTGGTAAGCCAGACTTCCACTCAGAGGCTTAGCTGCAGCCCAGTGCTCGCCTAAGATATAAAAATCCTACCGAGTGAAGAGCAAACCTCTCACTCGGGGGCTTAGCTGCAGCCCAGTGCTCGCCTAAGATATAAAAATCCTACCGAGTGAAGAGCAAA